>NC_059426.1:23332460-23609960 GCF_021028975.2 Sphaerodactylus townsendi | reverse complement strand
CATTTGTACTGAGAAATAGGAACGTTAAAAGAGCCCTGCTGGATCAGACCCGTGGTCTATCTAATCCGGCATCCCATCTCACACAGTGGCCAACCAGTTCCTCTGGAGATCCACCAGCAGGGCACGGAGGCTGTGGTCTTTCCCTGATCCCTATTCTAGCACTGCATTTCAGGGATTGACTGATTATGGAGGTTCTCTTTAGTCACCATAGGTAGTAGCCACTGATACATCTAACACCTGTGAACATGTCTAATGTGCTTTTAAAGCTGTCTGTGCCTATGGTCATTACTACATTGTCTGGCAGCAAACTATCCATTGTAATTACTTACTGTGTAAAGAAATACCTTGGCTGCTTCCGCATGGCCACTGTAAGGGTTAGGTCGGCGTACATGACGCCGACCCAACCCCTCTGGTCCCAGAACCTCCCGGGACAACGGCGCTGCGCTGCGCCAAGCCATTGGTCAGGCTCAACCTACCACCTGCTCTCTGCAGCCCCTCTCGACACGCCCGCTGAGGCCAGGGGACACGCCCTGCCCTCGCAGCGACCACTCCGGAGTCGCAGGGCAGAGGGGGCATGTCCCCAGGCCTCAGCAACGCGCCGGAGGGCCGCAGAGCAGGTGGGTGGACCAGACACAAGGGGAGGGAAGGCGCATTGGAGCCGCTGCCGTTCGCACGGCAGTGGCTCCAAGTCCCCGTTTTCCATAAACCTTGCTGGGGAAGCAAGGTTGGAGAAAGCGGGCGGCCGCGCCCGCTCGAGGCGCAAAAGTCGCGGTTGCAAAGAAGCTGCGCCCCTGTCGCAAACGGCTCCCCTGGGGAACGGGCGTTTTGCCGTCCCCTCAGGGTGCATTATATAACTTCCGGCCCGTGTGGAAAGGGCCCTTGTTTCCCCGAAAATAAGACAGGGTCATATATTAATTTTTGCTCCAAAAGATGAGTTAGGGTTTATTTTCAGGTGATGTCTTCTTTTCCCCCCCATGATTTTGCCCCACCCCCCACCCCCACGTGACCAGATCAGCTGCACTGGGGAATCTGTAACTAGGGCTTATTTTTGAAGTAGAGCTTATATTTCAAGCATCCTCAAAAAATCCCAAAAAATCATACTAGGGCTTACTTTCAGGGTAGGACTTATTTTCAGCGAAACAGTATTTCCTAAATCTACTGCCCATCCCCATTATTGGATGCCCTTGAGTTCAAATATTTGGGCAGAGGGAGAAAAATTTCTCTTTGTCAACTCTCCCCCCGCCAGAATTTTGCAAACCTCTATCATCTCTCCCCTTAGTTACCTCTCATCTAAAATGAAAAGTTCCAAACTCTTCAGGCTTTGTATTGTCAAAGGCTTTGGTGGCCAGTGGGTGGAGACATGTGTCCAGGTGGACTTCCTTTGCAGTTGAACTTGTGTGTGTTGTGGTGGTTTGAATGTGTGTGACTCATCCCAGAAACTGGAGTGAGGTGGGGCAGCAGGAAGGAGTTTGTAGTATCTGGTGGATTGTTGAATGGTGTTTGAAAAAGTTCCCTGGTTTTTGGTCTTGATGTTGTTGTTTTTTAACCAGCACTAAACATTCTAGTCTTCTGGTACAGCTGCTGAATTTAGTGATAGTTTACGTATAAGAGTTAATTCACAGTCTCCCAGTTGAATTCCCTAAGGACTCTTGGGTGTATTCCATCAGGACACAGAGCATTATTGGTTTCTAATTTTCCCAGTAAGCCTAGAACTTTAAACTCTTGTCACCTGAATTTGATTCAGTTCTTCAGACTCCCTTCCTAAAAATAGTGGCCATTACAAGGGTACATGCTCTAAATTTTCCACAGTGGACACAGAAGCAAACAATTGGGTCAGCCTCTCTGCCATTTCTCCATCTTCCTTTAGCAATCTGTTTATTCTTTGGTCATCCTAGCTGCTTCTTTGGCAAGTTTCCTACTCCAGAAGCTTTTTAATGTTGATTGCTTGTCTTGATGCTTCTAGTGGCTGAGCTTTATGGGATGGTTGGGAGTTCCCAACTTAGCTGTTCCTTTTAGGTTAGTTTAATGGTTCACCAACTGTTTCTTGGAATCTTATATTCACTGGAAGGTGCTGCAATAGTTCTTTAGCTTCTGTTGTCTTCTTCTAAAAGACGCTGATAGAAGGGAGTAGTAGGCTATGCTCTCTTTTCATAAGGAGCAACGAAAGCCTAGCCAGTACCTGATGAGAACTTTGTGTACTCCTTAGCACCAATTGGCCATGCTGGCAGGGGCTGATGGGATTTGTAGTCCATGAACATCCGGAGAGCCTCAGGTTGCACACCGCTGCCTTAGCAGATGGCCTAGAATTGCCTGCACTGCACAGAGGTCCTGGGGCAGTTAATTAGTGCGAAAAGTATACCCTGAAGATATGGAGGTTTGAAAACCATTGGACTTGATAGTTAGAAACATACATTTGTATCATTGCACTGCAGTGTTGGCTGAAAAATCCACCGATATTACTAGCTTACAAGAAAAAACAATCTCCCTGGCTCAGCTGTAGTACATTGACAGTCTAGGGCAGGGGTCTCCAACCTATGGCCCTCCAGATGTTCATAGACTACGATTCCCATCAGCACCTCAGTTGGCAGAACTGATGGGAATTGTAGCCCATGAACATGTGGAAGGTCATTGGTTGGAGACGCCTGGTCTAGGAGATAAAAGAGTGTGTTCGTTAGTCACCTGAGTATATAGTTTTACTTCCTAGTTGCAGTGTATTTCCCTAGGGCTAACTCGCCGTAATTTCAGAGAGCCCAGACTTCTGACAGTCAAAAGGACATGTTGTTTGGGAGATTCTGATTGGCTCACACAACAAGCCTGCAAGTATTAAAAAAGATATCCCAGAGATGTGTGGTAGGAAGTTGACTTTTGGATCATGTTCACAATCTGAGAGGTGGTGGCACTGGTGAGTGGGTTAACCCTTTCCCTCTGGGCTGCTTCCTCACTAGAAATCCCCCAGTTGCTTTTGGGAAAGGGGATTTATATTATATATGTCTCTTCCTGAGAGCCAGCGTGGTGCAATGGTTAAGAGCAGGTGGACTCTAACCTGGAGAAGCAAATTCTTCGCTCCTCCACATGAGCAGCAGATTCTTATCTAGTGGACCAGATTTGTTTCCCCATTCCTACACGTGAAGCCTGCTGGGTGACCTTCGGCTAGTCACAGTTCTCTCAGAACTCTCTCAGCCCCACTTACCCTAGTGCTATTGCTTTGTTCATTGAATATCCCATCCATCCATTATATTGACTCTTTCTGTGTGATCCGCTTTGAGTCCAGGTGAGAAGGATGGACTATAAATAATGTGAATACAAATGCAACAACAATTATATGAAACGCTTGGATCCAGTGCACATATTTGAGTTGTGTGGGACTTGCTTTTTGTGCCCTGTTTCATGGTTACTGCCACATTGAAAAGAAGCAGGATTTTACGGCAGAACGTTTCTTAGCCAACTTGTCGTGTAAATAACAAAAAAGGAGAGACGGTAGCCTTAAAATTGTTTACGCTCCCTGCTGGTTCCGTCAGCGGAAGATTGAAAAATGTTTAACATTCAAGCATTTTTAAAGGGCTGCTGTTTACTTGCATTACCTTCAGGCAGAATTCTAATGCAGAATTAGGCAGACGCGCCGCCTTGTTTCTTTAGCTGTTAAATTATATTTAATCCAAAGTAGCTGTTGCATTTGCAATAATAGCAGCAGTCATTTGGCAAGGCAGCGGTTGACAAATACATCCTCTTAGGCAGGCTGAAAACAATATGCTAGACACAGGGCCCTTTTGTCTTAGAGGACTTCAGTGCTTTGTCTAGGGCAGTGATGGCGAACCTTTTTGAGACCGAGTGCCCAAATTGCAATCCAAACCCCACTTGGGTGCTGTGTAGTTTCCGGGCTGTATGGCCGTGTTCTAGCAGCATTCTCTCCTGATGTTTCGCCTGCATCTGTGGCTGGCATCTTCAGAGGATCCTCTGAAGATGCCAGCCACAGATGCAGGCGAAACATCAGGAGAGAATGCTGCTAGAACACGGCCATACAGCCCGGAAACCACACAGCACCCAAGTGATTCCGGCCGTGAAAGCCTTCGACATTACATCAAACCCCACTTATTTATCGCAAAGTGCCAACCCGGCAATTTAACCTGGATGCTGAGGTTTTAGTTTAGAAAAAAACGGTTGGCTCCCTCTTCCTCAGCCCCACCCGCTCGAGCAGGGGCCAGCCCTGCTGTAGCCTCCAGCAAGTCCCGCTCACACCGCTTTGTGCCTCTCTAGCATCTCTGCCTCATCTGTGCCCCCCCGCCCCCCCGGGCAGCAGCCACCCAGAGCACAGGCACCAGGCCGGCCAGCCGAGTCCTCCCTGCTCACTGCGATGCACACACATCATGCTCAATGACCCAGGCCAGCCTAGCTCACAAATGATGTGACATGATGTTCTCCACAGTATCTCCACTGTGGAGGTTAAAGAAAAACTCAGTGGGAAGTGTGGCTCTGCCTCTTTTGAGCATATGTGTTGTTACTGGGTGCTCAGGACTGGCACAGCCAGGATTACTATTTTCCCATTGACGATTGAGGATCTCCAGTGCCCAGTGCGCCCTTCCCAGTGGCGCTCAACTGCATGGCAAATGAAAAATGGGAAGGGGACCAACTGCCAGTGTCCCAGCTCGTTAAGATGACTTCCATCCTGACCAGAAGTGACATCAGCATTTGCTTGGTGACACTCTAGTGTTTGGTCAAAACTCTGAACTTAAACCATAGAGCTTGGGCTGAATTCTAGAACATTCTAGTCACGCCGGAATTGATGTCAGTGCAGGGTCAGCAATGTTACATCATCTGTGAACCCTCCCCACATTGGTTACTAGCCTTAGGCTGGCGATTCTACCAGTTTTTTTCTAGCTTTGTTCTAGAGGTTTCTCCAGCTAGACTCTGTGCGTGCTGAAGTTGCCATCAGCGTGACTCAGCAAATGACCACAAGTTGCAAGCAGTGGTGGGATCCAAACATTTTAGTAACAGGTTCCCATGGTGGTGGGATTCAAACTGTGGCGTAGCGCCAATGGGGCTGGGCGGAGCACGACGGGGGAGCGACCGGGCATTCCGGGGGCGGGGCATTCCTGGGTGGGACTGTAGCAAGGACGCAGCCACTGCGCCAGTCCTTGGGTGGGAAACGAATGCGCAGGCGCAGGCTGCCACACACGCCGGTGCACCTCCTGCTAGACTTCTTCAAGTTCTGCGCGCTACTGCTGAAAGGAGGGGCGTAACTAAGGCAAAAATCACGTGGCAAAATCACCAATTAGTAACCCCCTCTCGGCACACACAAATCATTAGTAACCTACTCTCGGGAACCTGTGAGAACCTGCTGGATCCCACCTCTGGTTGCAAGTAAGCTACCTGTTCTTCTCCGCCATGCCAATTAAGTGGGCGACTAATCTGAGATCGACATTTTTGTTGGTTGTCGTACCAGTTAGATCATTGAATTCTTTTCCACAAGAGCTTGCAGATGTCTCTAGCCAACAGGCATAATATGAGAGATTCGACAACTTTTTTTTTTTTAGTTCCAAATGTTAGTACATGAGTACTTCCTTTGTTTCTGGATGGTGGGCTGCTAAAGTATATTGCTTTCATTTTGAATGGGCTAAACTGTTGAGTGGAAGAGATCCAGCAGCTAAGTCCCGGCGGCACAGCAAGCTTTAGTCAAAATAGGGCTGACAGTCCTTCCCAGCCTAGCTGTCTGCTTTCTACAGTTCTCTTGCTTCGTGCAGCATGCTTTTTATTTATAGCTTTCTGGGAAAGTGTCTTTTCCCCCATTGTGCTCTTTCCGAACATTTCTTAAGGGCAGAAATGAATTCCTGTCCTACTGTGCATATACCCTTCACAGCGAGATTCTCTGCCGGAGAGGAATTCTAAATATTACCGTCTTTCTTTTGCAAGCCGTACATTTTCTGGTTCCTATTAAGTCCTTGTTTTCCTTTTCACATATTCCTAATCGAGCCTGGGCTGTTCCCATTAATTTTGTGAACTCTGACTGCAGTTGGTGCAGTTTCCACACACGGATTTAAAGGTTTTCTTTCTTAAATCCCCCCCCCCCCCAACTGTTACTTAAATGCCAGCCGTTCAGTGTTTCCCATTTCTTCGAGGGGACTGTGGACCACCACCAAAAATCTTCCTGAGCTTTTATTTCATCTAGTGCACTGTTTGGAGTCAGCTGCATTGTCCTTTGCTGACAGCGATCAATGCTTCTGGATTGGCATTGGTATGTTAAACTGCCTCATGTGGACTTGGGTGCCAAAAGTGTAAATAGCTTTGCCGTGGTTTCTGTGGACCTCTGTGCCGAGCTTCGGGATGGAATCGTTTTCAGCTCTGCACTATGGTCCCTTCCGCACATGCAGAATAATTCACTTTAAATCCACTTTCACAATTGTTTGCAAGTGGATTTTGCTATTACGCACAATAAAATCCAGCTGCAAAGTGTATTGAAAGTAGATTGAAATTGCATTATTCTGCATGTGCGGAAGGGGCCTATGACATTCATCCTAGATAGCCTTCCGAACGTTTGTCCTTCTTGGCTGCCGTCCACCATTTCTTCAGTTGAAGATGTTACCTTTCAGGTTTTTCTTGATTTCCATAGTTTAAAAACTGTTCCCTAGAAATGCCTTTTTCAAAAAATCGGATGGTTTAAAAATCTGTTCGTATTTTCTGAACAGAAAAAAAAATCCTTTCAAAAATTAAAAGCATGCACGGGTCGCGGCTGGTTGATGAGATCGATGGATTATCGCTGTGGATAGGCTAGACCAGAGGTCAGTAACCTTTGCTTTAATGAGTGCTGCTTCTAGATAATGAAAAACAGTCCTGAGCTATTCCCCATTCCCCTCACCCATCCGTTTTGTTCTGTCCTGGGAACAGAATATGGGCTAGGAAGAGCACCAGAAATGTAGCATACCAGCTAAGCAGCACGGAGACAAAAATAAAAATCATGAAATAATACTCTTTTTTAAAAAAAAAATCTACAGCGGATCTTTTGGTCAACTTTTCCTGGGAGACCCTAGACTAGGCAGCTGCGTCCTACTCTCGTCCACATTTGCTGCTTTGCTATACTTAACCATGTTTGTTTTGTGTCATATGTTGTCTTTTGCTGGGTATTCTGGGAGAATAGGCCTGGCCTAGTCCTATGCAATAGCAACTTCTTATTTGGAACTAAATTAAATGGTGTTGACCCCGTCACAGTTAGAGTGAGCTCTTATATCTTTAGATTCAGATGGATAGCCATGTGGGTCTGAAGCAGCAGAAAAAAAATGTTTGACTCCAGTGTCACCTTTAAGACCAACAAAGTTTTATTCTTGGTATAAGGCATAGGTGTCAAACTCGCGGCCCTCCAGATGTTATAGACTACAGTTCTCATCATCCCCTGCCAGCATCATGCTGGCAGGGGATGATGGGAACTGTAGTCCATAACATCTGGAGGGCCGCGAGTTTGACACCTGTGGTATAAGGTATCTGAAGAAGTCTGCATGCAGAGGAAAGCTTATACCAAGAATAAAACTTCGTTGGTCTTAAAGATGCCACTGGAATCAAACTCTTTTCTCTTTAGGTCTGGTTGGTGATATCGCTGATTGAGTATATTTGGTCCACCTCTAAGTCCAGTACGGAGGAACAGATTTGATATCGGGTAAGAACTGGACATCCTGAAAGAACTCATTTAAAGAGATTTCATGCCTGCTACAGGAAAACACTTGAGAGTATGTGGCCAATACATTGTTTGAAATGTCAACACTCCCCCTCCCCTTTAGCTGTAAAAAAAAAAAGGATTTTGTGGTTGGCATGTTGAAGGCAAGACTCATGGGAAAAGACAATATTGCCAAGAAAAGTTGAAAGTAGCAGGAAAAGAGGAAGACCCAAGATGACGTGGATTGGCTCAAAGCAAACCACAACCTTCCGTTTGCAAGACCTCAGCAAGGCTGTTAATGATAGGGCATTTTGAAGGTCATTAATTCATAGGGCTGCTATAAATTGGAAGTGACTTGATAGCACATGATATACACACAATGTTGGGCTAGGACCTAGGAGACCTGAATTTAAATCAGAGGTGGGATCTAGCAGGTTCTCACAGGTTCCCGAGAGTAGGTTACTAATTATTTGTGCGTGCCGAGAGGGGGTTACTAATTGGTGA
Source organism: Sphaerodactylus townsendi (assembly GCF_021028975.2). Taxonomy (NCBI): domain Eukaryota; kingdom Metazoa; phylum Chordata; class Lepidosauria; order Squamata; family Sphaerodactylidae; genus Sphaerodactylus; species Sphaerodactylus townsendi. The sequence continues at coordinate 23,601,817 of NC_059426.1, read as the reverse complement.
TTTTGCCATGTGATTTTTGCCTTAGTTACGCCCCTCCTTTCAGCAGTAGCACGCAGAACTTGAAGCAGTCTAGCAGGAGGTGCACCGATGTGTGTGACAGCCTGTGTGCATTTGTTTCCCGCCCAAGGACCGGCGCAGCAACTGTGTGCTTGCCACAGCCCCGCCCAGGAATGCCCCGCCCCCGGAATGCCTGGCCACACCCCCATCATGCCCTGCCCAGCCCCATTGGCACTACGCCACAGTTTGAATCCCACCACCATGGGAACCTGTTACTAAAATTTTTGGATCCCACCACTGATGTAAATCCCCTCTCAGCCCTGAAGCTCACATGGTAACTTCAGCAAGTCACCTTTTTTCAGCATAACAAACTCACAGGGTTATTGTGAGGACCAAAAGGTGGGCGCCTCGTGAAAATATTTCTGCCACCCTCCAACTCTATAGTAGAAAAGTGCATAAATAGAAAGATTTTTTAAGACCATTTACTCATAGCTTTGGATGCTATAGTGGGCTTCAATCTTCCCAAACCTGGAACCTACCTTTAACCCTTTAGAAACTCATGGGACTGAGCTGCAGAAATGTGGCATTACAACCATGACAGGAATGAGGGGAACCAGCACTATGACCTCACATGGCAGTTGGCAGCAGACTCAGGAAACTGGTGGCAGGAAACACAAGGTGTGCACGGTGAGGAACAAGTCAAGAATTGGAACTACGATGTCATCCTTTTCCCCTTGCTGCCCTTCTGCTCCTATCATATCGCATGTGAGAAGCAGCAGGAAAGATGATGTTCTTGCTCTCTATGCATCTGTACTTGCAGCAGGTCTTTCCAAAAAGGAACCAAAACAAATACGGTGGCTCTATAGGGGCTCACAGGGAGGGAGGACAGCTCTTGTCAGATCTCAGAATCTAGGTAGGGTCAGTATTTGGAAGGGAGACCATCATGGAAGGCTTTGCCGAGGAAGACAGTGGCAAACCACATTAGCTACATCATTTGCCTTGAAAGCCACATACTGAGGTCACCGTATGCCAGCTGTGATTTGACGATATTTAACACACCCACACTTCACATGCCCATCACCCAACAGTCTCTGGGATCAATGTGCAGATCCTGACCCATTGGTTGAAGACCGCTAGTATATTAAACACAGTGGTACAACCCCCTAGGCACTTGTGGCCGTGTTCAGATGTAAGATCTGCAGCAATTGGATGACCAAAATAACGTGGAAGCTTCTGTCCTACTAGTTTTAAAGCCCATTTTAGTGTACAATAAAATGGGCTCTAGTAAGGGGGGGAGGGCCAGTCTGGGATACCCCTCCCCCTGCCTAGAGTATGCTCCAGGGGAGGGGGGTTCTCTAGTTTGAACTAGACGCTAGGGAAACTTTGTTTAAAATAAGTCCAAGGCGACTAGCCGCTATTGAGGCTCCCTTTAAACTTTAGATCCCCTGAATGTGGAATTTCTGTTCGGCATCCTGCATTGGGAGGTATTTGACTCGGCTTGTGTTCAGCCCAAATACAAGCTGAAAAAGCCGAATCTTTCTGCAGTTCGGGGTTTTTTTTGCAATTCGGGCATACCAAATCGCCAAGCCTAAATTCTATCTCTTTTTCCACTTACATAGCTAACATACCATACTTTATAGCCTATTTTGCATTAAATTGCCTATTGGGATATAAGCTACAGCCTCGTTCACACTTCTTATTCCAGACAGAAACTCGTCTGCCTCAGCAGGCAAATTTGACTAATCCCAATAACCGGGAGTCTTTATGTAACTATTTGGTGTTAAGTTAAAGGCCTGTGTTTATCTAGCACATTCGTTCATTGTATCCTTGAATTATTTAATAAAACCATGCAGGGAGACAGTGCGCTCGCCAAAAAGCATATAAAATAAAAACTGAGGGACATTTTTACTTCCTGTACAGCGATTTTCTCAAAGCTGACGTGCAATATATTTATTCTGAGCAGGAGCGGCACTGTTGTTTTTCTGTTTTAATGTTAATACTTAAAATAAATAGATTGCACTGAATGTGCTTGGTTTACAAACGAAGCAGCTCTTACAGAATCCTTTGCGAAGACAGAATACTTTTTGGGGCAAGGAATAGTGTGTTTGCCCAGTGAGGCCAGTAGAATGTCTGTGGGGCTGCTTCATGTCAGGAAACCAATATGATAGGAAGGTCTAAACCTTTCTGCATTGAGGCCTCACATACGTACTTTCTAAAAAAATTAAGTTGGGATGAGATTATTGGACTTTTAGGTTTCCTCCGGAAATGATGTCATGCAGGCTTTTAAAATATTTTTCTTTTGCTGGTGGTGGGAGCAGTTGCAGGAAATAGGAGCCAGGGCAACAGGAAATTGGCAGCTCCACTGGAGATCCAGGGAGGGCATCGCTGTAACGTATTACTGCTCTAATGAAATATTGTGCATATGGTGATGTGAAGGGGAAATCCCAGAGTTAATCATTCTTTGGTGGCTTTTGGTGGCATTTCCCACTCTAAATGGGTTTACTCCATTTCCAGAACGGCAGAAAATCTGTTTTCGGAGCACTGGGGCGGGGAGAAGGAGAATGGCCTGTGTTCTATCTTTGGGGCCTGAAGATGGCACTTTCATTTTGGGATTGGGGGGGGGGGATGCTTTCTGCGAATAGCGCTCCCTGCTGCAGACACCCTATTTGGTTCTAAAGGGGTTGCTGACCCCCAGAAACAAAATTCGGGGGGGGGGTGTTGCACAGAGGGGAGGAAAACAGGAATGGTCCATTCCATGAGATATGCTAGGCTGTGCAATTTTGAAGGGTACAATGATGACTTTATTGTAACCTTTACATGGAAAGGCAGTTTATGCATCTTTTCCGTAAAAGGCATACATGTTTCTGCATGTTAACATAGATAAAGGTAAAGCAACTGAATTGGCATTGGGAGTTGTGTTAGCAATCTCTTCTGAGTTGAAGAGGCCTGGGGCTATCACTCATCCTACAGTAGGCATAACTAGCACAAATGCCCAAGTGCAGTGGGCAAATGGTGCATTTTAAAAAAAAGGTTTCAGTGCCCACATAAGCTTGTTTGCTCAGAATCTAACTCAGGTCTATTAAATAGAGCTTATTCCGCAAAAAATGTTTTTAGGATTTTTAGGAGACGTCTGAGGGGGGATATGATTGAAGTCTATAAAATTATGCATGGGGTAGAAAATGTTGACAGAGAGAAAGTTTTCTCTCTCACAATACTAGAACCAGGGGGCATTCATTGAAAATGCTGAGGGGAAGAATAAGGACTAATAAAAGGAAACACTTCTTCACACAACGTGTGATTGGTGTTTGGAATATGCAGGAGGTGGTGATGGCTACTAACCTGGATAGCTTTAAAATGGGCTTGGACAGATTTATGGATAAGTCGATCTATGGCTACCAATCTTGATCCTCCTTGGTCTGAGATTGCAAATGCCTTAGCAGACCAGGTGCTCAGGAGCAGCAGCAGCAGCAGAAGGCCATGGCTTTCACATCCTGCATGTGAGCTCCCAAAGGCACCTGGTGGGCCACTGCGAGTAGCAGAGACTGGACTAGATGGACTCTGGTCTGATCCAGCAGGCTCTTTCTTATGTTCTTATGTTCTTATGCTGTTTAGTTCCAAGTATTGCCCGGGGGGGGGGGGGGCAGAGGGTGGAGGGGGGACTGTATTAGTCTCACAAGCTTTATTTTTCAATTTAATTTTATTAGATTTCTGTACCTGCTTTCCCTTTCCTCTCTCAGAGCGGTTCACAACAATTGAAAAAGCAAGGCAAAATACAATAGCTGTAAACATATAGAACAGTGACTCGTTTAAAACCCATACTTTCTCTCCCTTTTCATAGGACCTTTTGAGCTCATTGTAAATGAGGTTTTCCTTAATTAGAAAATTTGGAGTACCTAGAGTTTCAGCAAGACCGGTACGGTTGTTGCACCGTCTTGCTATATGTAAATATGTATTTATGTCCCTGAAATGCAACCAAGTGAGTTGCATCACTGTTTCATCAGTTTTCTGTTCCGACAGGCAGCGTCTTGGTTAAAAGTGCCATCTAGTTGGAGAATTCCAGAATGCTTTTCTTCTTGAAAGTATGCGTCTTGCTTCCCCCCCCCCTCCCCCCAAAGATACGCCATGCCTCAATTATCGCATTCAGTTTTGGCTGCCAAAATAGCCATATATATTGTCTAGCGAGTGACGGGATGGGCTTTTATCTGTGCCTGGCAGCTTGCCAACGGCTTAATTGAAGCCTTGTGTTTGCTATGTGTCAGATCTCACCGTGGTCTATTGCACCCAGCTAAAACAATATTTTGAAAATGTTTCCAGTGTAAACCAACCCTGCTCCGAAGAATTTATGTCCTCCTTATTGGATGGGTCTCCTGCAAGTTGGCAAGCGCACCGGTCCTTTAGGGCAGGGGTTCTCTGCTTCTCCCTCCCCGCCTTTTAATTTTTCCATTCGGGATAGAGAGGCTGATGGAGAGGGAAAATATATGGCAGGTGGCTGACACCTTTCCCCTCTGAAGTCTGGGCAATTAAAGCTGCACCCTGTGCTTGTAATTTCTCATTTGCAGAGTGCATTTCGCTCTTGCCTGTCTGGGCTTTATGGGAATGTAGCTCACCCCTGGAAAGGAGTCCCTTGTTATCTGTGCCTTCTTATGTATCCAACCCCACTGTGTCTCCCATGTCGTCTTATGTCATAGCCACGCTACATTAATCGTGGTTCCATTTGACTTAGCTTTACAAGCATATGGGGGATGTTGCCCTGCCTCCTCCTTCAACATCTGCACCCCAGCCACTGGATAAATGTGGTTGTGTGGTATTTAGCTTGCCTGAAACACATTTGTCCTCAGTCCAGCTAGGGAGTACATGCCCTCTTCTCTGGGGCAGTGTAGGTGGAAAAGCGCAGACCTGTTTACGGTCTGTGGACTTAATAACGGGTTCTTGCATGTGTGGATTATTAAGCTTGTGCCACAAAGTCTTTCCAGGAAGAGGAATTTCTGTGGACGGCTGTTTCAGTTTACACGTCATTCTTGCTAGATAGAGGCAATTGAGGGAACTGATTCCCCTGATGTTGCTTTGGCGGGAGTTGATCGGTGGTTCTCAACCTTCCTAATGCTGCGACCCTTTAATACAGTTCCTCATGTTGTGGTGACCCCCAACCCTAACATTTATCCATTTTACAGATGGAGAACACTGATGCAGAGAGTCTTAGGCGACCCCTGTGAAAGGGTCGTTCGACCCCCAAATGGGTCCCGACCCCCAGGTTGAGAACCACTGGAGTAGATCTTCCCCACTTTCCCCTTCTTCCACCAGCAACCTGTAACCTCTGAAATGTATTATTGGGAGACGGGATTCTTGAAGCCAAAAATGGTTGGGGGACTGCAGTGAGAAGATGGAGCAAGATCTGTCTTTTCCGTTGGCAGATGATTCGTAGGATCCAAGCCAGTCTATTTATTTATTTTTATTTGCTGAATTTTTATTTCCTTGTTCATATCAGATTCTCAAGCTTACAATTACACTCCCCCCATTAACTTCTTTAAAAAATTCCAGATTGACATCAGTTGAAAATAATGTATAAAATGCAACCAGTATTTATCCCCGGCGTTAACTTTATATAATGCTGCATGACTTGTTCTCAGTTTTAGTGAGGAGCAGCAGTGGCGTAGGAGGTTAAGAGCTTGAGTATCTAAGCTGGAGGAACCGGGTTTGATTCCCCGCTCTGCCGCCTGAGCTGTGGAGGCTTATCTGGGGAATTCAGATTAGCCTGTACACTCCCACACACGCCAGCTGGGTGACCTTGGGCTAGTCACAGCTTCTCGGAGCTCTCTCAGCCCCACCTACCTCACAGGGTGTTTGTTGTGAGGGGGGAAGGGCAAGGAGATTGTCAGCCCCTTTGAGTCTCCTGCAGGAGAGAAAGGGGGGATATAAATCCTAACTCTTCTTCTTCTAGCTGTATACGGGGATGATCTTTCGCTTGGGTATCTCATCAACTTTCTGTTGGGAAACTGCACGGCTCACGCTGGACCTAGAAGAGCTTTTAGTTACACCTGAATGTCATTGCAAACCACACCCCTGGGTGTGGATTGAAGAGGTGTCTAGGTAAGGCCCAGCTGTCCTGATGGATAAGTCAGTTTGGGTCTTATGAGTACAAGGTCACAATATACTTTGGGTGGATCAACCAGACTAACTTTGGTCAAGGCTAGGAAGAATTCCTCTCTCCAAGGAAACTCAAATGTTCCTTAAAATTCATTAAATGTTCATTGAGAGCCAGCATGGCGTAGTGGTTAAGAGTGATGGACTTTAATCTGGAGAACTGGGTTTGATTCCCCACTCCTCCACACGAGTGGCAGTCTCTTATCTGGTGAACTAGATTTGTTTCCCCTCTCTTACGCATGAAGCTTGCTGGGTGATCTTGGGCACGGTTCTCTCAAAACTCTGTAAGTCCCACCTATAAAAGGATCTGTAAGCCACTTTGAGTCTCATTACAGGTGAGAAAGGTGGAGTATAAATCCAAACTCTTCCACTCTTCTTCTTCATTTAAGTGCCTGAACTGTAGAGGGTGTAACCTTGTTTTTTTTCCTTTGGATATTGGGCCTGACAAGAGGTTGTCATATATTTGGGAATGGTTCCTGTTGAACCTGGTGATACTTCCTTCTGTGTCAGTGTGGATCAGGTTGCACTTAAGGTTGCTTTCTTGTATCACTGTTGACAGAAGCCTGTTTCTTGTATCACTGTTGACAGAATTATATGCAAACCTCCTTGCTTCTTCCTCTCTTTTTTTGGAAGAAGATAAGGGTTATATTTTGTGTAAGACTTTAAAAAAAAAATCCATGAGAATCCTTTCGAATGCCTCTTGTTATCTCTGTTTTTTTTTTAAAAATCAATACTATATATCAAGTGGGTTTCTAAAGTAAGCAGCTTTTGAGAAATAGGTGAAGAATTCATTTTACTCATCATTAATAGATGGAACGATGAAAAGAACTCCCCTCACTTCTGCAAATCCTGATCTATTTCTTTGACGAATATTTTTGGTCCCTGTATTAGCAAGAAGAGGATGTGGGTTATGAAAAGGAGAAGGAGGGTGGAAGAGGAAGGGAGGAGTATATCAGGTCACTAGCAAAACTGCTTTCCATCTTCTCTCCTATCATTGGATTGCTTTGCAGAGTAGTAACTAATAGTACTTTCTTGTGGAACACTGTGCCAAAATAAATCTCAATTGTTTTCTGGTGAGAGTATTTTTGACTTGGGGAAAGATTGAGTTCCCAGTCCTGTGTTTCTGCCTCTTTCTTTTGGTGAGCTTTTTCATTTAGGACAGGGGTCCCCAAACTTTTTTAACAGGGGGCCAGTTCACTGTCCCTCAGACTGTTGGAGGGCCGAACTAAAAAAAACTATGAACAAATTCCTATGCACAAATGATTGTAAAATGTTTGATTTCACCTTTCAGCCTTTCTGTCATGGTCTATTTTTAGAACAGTGACCAAAGTATGTCAAGTACAGGGTGGGCTCCAAATATTGTTGGGGAGGCTGTGGAATAAGAACATAAGAACATAAGAACTAGCCTGCTGGATCAGACCAGAGTCCATCTAGTCCAGCATTCTGCTACTCGCAGTGGCCCACCAGGTGCCTTTGGGAGCTCACATGCAGGATGTGAAAGCAATGGCCTTCTGCTGCTGCTGCTCCTGAGCACCTGGTCTGCTAAGGCATTAGCAATCTGAGATCAAGGAGGATCAAGATTGGTAGCCATAGATTGACTTCTCCTCCATAAATCTGTCCAAGCCCTTTTTAAAGCTATCCAGGTTAGTGGCCATCACCACCTCCTGTGGCAGCATATTCCAAACACCAATTACACGTTGCGTGAAGAAGTGTTTCCTTTTATTAGTCCTAATTCTTCCCCCCAGCATTTTCAATGAATGCCCCCTGGTTCTAGTATTGTGAGAAAGAGAGAAAAAATTCTCTCTGTCAACATTTTCTACCCCATGCATAATTTTATAGACTTCAATCATATCCCCCTCATTCGTCTCCTCTCCAAACTAAAGAGCCCCAAACGCTGCAGCCTCTCCTCATAAGGAAGGTGCTCCAGTCCCTCAATCATCCTCATTGCCCTTCTCTGCACTTTTTCTATCTCTTCAATATCCTTTTTGAGATGTGGCGACCAGAACTGAACACAGTACTCCAAAAGCGGCTACCGCACTAATGGCTTTATATAAGGGCATGACAATCTTTGCAGTTTTATTCTCAATTCCTTTCCTAATTATCCCCAGCATAGAGTTTGCCTTTTTTCACCGGCTGCCATGCATTGAGTTGACATTCCCATGGAACTATCAACTAAGACTTAAATCCCTTTCCTGGTCTGTGACTGATAGCACTGACCCCCTGTATTGTATGTGAAGTTTGGATTTTTGCCCCTCGTGCATCACTTTTACATTTCGCTACATTGAACTGCATTTGCCATTTCTTAGCCCACTCACCTAATTTATCAAGGTCCGCTTGGAGCTCTTCGCAATCATTTGTGGTTCTTACCACCCTACATAATTTGGTATCATCTGCAAACTTGGCCACCACACTACCCACCCCTACTTCCAGGTCATTTATGAATAAGTTAAAGAGCACTGGTCCCAAAACGGATCCTTGGGGGACACCACTCCCTACATCTCTCCATTGTGAGAACTTCCCATTTATACCCACCCTTTGTTTCCTGTTCCTCAACCAGTTTTTAATCCATAGGAGGACTCCCCTCTTATTCCTTCATTGCTGAGTTTTCTCAACAGTCTCTGGTGAGGAACTTTGTCAAAAGCCTTTTGGAAATCCAAGTAGACAATGTCCACTGGTTCCCCCCTTATCCACATGTCTGTTTACACCCTCAAAGAACTCTAGTAAGTTTGTAAGACAGGACTTGCCTCTACAAAAGCCATGCTGACTCTTCCTCAGCAGGTCTTGCTTTTCTACATGTTTAATAATTTTATCTTTAATGATAGATTCTACTAATTTACCAGGAACAGATGTCAAACTGACTGGCCTGTAATTTCCCGGGTCCCCCCCTAGACCCTTTCTTAAAGATTGGTGTGACATTGGCCATCTTCCAGTCTTCAGGGATGGAGCCTGATTTCAGGGATAAGTTGCATATTAATGTGAGAACATCAGCAATTTCATGCTTGAGCTCTTTAAGAACTCTTGGATGAATGCAATCTGGGCCAGGGGATTTGGTAGCATCTAGTTTATCAATGGCTGCCAGAACTTCTTCCTTGTCTACCACTAACTTCGCTAGTTCCTCGGATTCACCTCCTAAGAAGCTTGGTTCAGGTGCAGGAATGTTCCTCACCTCCTCTTGGGTGAAGACAGATGCAAAGAATTCATTCAGCTTCTCTGCAATCTCCCTGTCATCTTTTAGCACACCTTTTGTTCCTTCATCATCTAACCGGACCTACCGCTTCCTAGCTGGCTTCCTGCTTTTGATGTACTTGAAGAACTGTTTGTTGCTAGTCTTGATGTTAGCAGCCATCGTTCCTCATAAGCCTTTTGCCTCCCTTACAGCTAACTTGCTTCTCTTTTGCCACCATTTGTGTTCTCTCTGGTATTCTTCATCAGTTAAGTTGGACTTCCATTTTCTAAAAGACATTTTTTTTTCCTAATAATTTCCTCAACCTCCCTTGTTAACCATAGTGGCTTTCTTTTCGACTGGGCACTGCCTTTCCTAACCCAAGTGGAACACATTCCAGCTGAGCTTTTAAGACTGTGTTTTTAAATAACCTCCAAGCACCTTGGACATTTTTTGACTTTTGACTCTCTTGATTTTCCCTTTCAGCTTCCTGCAGCACTATCCCCTCATCTTTGAGAAATTTCCCTTTCTGAAGGCAAATGTAACTACATTAGTAGTTGTCACTTGTTCAAGATGCAGAGATACTGAATCTGACAGCATTGTGGTCGCTGTTCCCTATCGGCTCAACAACACTGACTTCCCAAGCACCAGGTCCTGGGTCCCACATAGAATTAGATCTAGGATCACATCTCCCCTGGTTGGTTCCTACAACCATCTGCTCTAAGCCACAGTCATTTAGCATATCCAGGAATGTTCTCTCCTTACTATGCCCTGAACATGCATTTTTCCAGTTTATGTGGGGATAGTTAAAATCGCCCATTACCACGACATTTTTGCTTTTGTTGGCCTCTCTAATTTCTTTTTTCCATCTCAGAATCCTCTTGTGCACTTTGGTCAGGGGGACGATAATATATTCCTAATGTTAAACTTTGCTTCACCCCTGGTATTGATATCCACAGTGCTTCTGTAGAGGAATCAGCCCCCCTGCATTGTCTATTTTATGTGACACTATGCTCTCTTTGATGTAGAGGGCCACCCCACCCCCAATCCGCCCTGTCCTATCCTTCCTGTAGAGCCTGTAACCTGGGATAACAGCATCCCACTGGTTCTCCTCATTCCACCATGTCTCTGTGATGCCCACTATATCAATGTCCTCCTTCAAAACTCTGTACTCCAGCTCCCCTGTTTTAGGTCGAATGCTTCTACTATTAGCATAGAGACACTTGTATACTCTGTCTCTGTCCCTAACCTGGGATTTATGTGTTTTGCCCTCTAGCCTTTTGTAGACACTATCACTTATCACATTGCTCCTCCTCGCTTGTATGTGGTTGATTTAGAAAAGAACCCCTCTCTGTCTGCATCCCCATGGACTCTGTATTCTGAACCGAAGTCACCTCAGCTCCTGTCGGCTTTCCCCCAAGGATCAGTTTAAAAGCTGTTCTGCCACCTTTTTAATGTTGAGCGCCAGCAGCCTGGTTCCTCTTTGGTTAAGATGAAGCCCGTCCCTTTTGTACAGGCCTGCCTTATCCCAAAAGGTTCCCCAGTTCCTGACAAAGCTGAAACCCTCGGCCTTACACCACCTTCTCATCTTCCACGCATTGAGACCCTGTATCTCCGCTTGCCTAGCTCGCCCTGCGCGTGGAACAGGTAGCATTTCGGAGAATGCCACCTTGGGGGTCCTGGATTTTAACCTTTTTCCTAGCAGCCTAAATTTAGCTTCCAGAACCTCCCGGCTACATTTCCCAATGTCATTGGTACCAATGTGGACCACAACTGCTGACTCCACCCCAGCACTGTCTAACAGCCTATCTAGACGAAGCGTGACATCCGCAACCTTCGCACCAGGCAGGCAAGTCACCATCGCGGTCATCACTTCTGTCACAAACCCAACTCTCTATATTCCTAATGATCGAATCACCTACTACAAGGAGCCCCCCACCTCCCCGAGGGGTATCCTCAGTGCGAGAGGATATCTGACCACCAGCTAAGGAAGGGGTCCCATCTAAGGGAGCATCTTCCACCACCTCAGACTGGCACCCTCCGTCACCCAGACTCTCATTCTCCATGACATCTGAAGAGATGTCACCTTGGGAGTGGGACCCGGCTGCTAGGTCCCCGAAAGCCTCGTTTGTTGCCCTCTCTGCCTCTCTCAGCTTCTCCAGGTCTGCCACCTTGGCTTCAAGAGAACGCACATGTTCCTTGAGTGCCAGGAACTCATTGCAGCGAGGGCACACCCACGACTTCTGTCCTAGTGGCAGATAGTCATACATGTGACACTCAGTGCAAAACACTGGAAAGCCCCCCCTCCCCTTGCTGGCTTCCTGTCTTCATATCTAATTTTGTTTAGATATTCAAATACTGATTTTAATTAGTGTCTCCCTCTTAAGGTTTCTATACCTTCTACTATCCCTTAAAATATGTTCTTATTTGAAAGTACAAAACACCTCTGTGCGCCGTTAAGAAGCGCCACTGGTTCCAGAGACTAACTGAAAAGATTTAAAAATGTGAGAAGCCCCACCCCTTCAGCACTAACTGAAAAGATTTACAAATGTGAGAAGCCCCACCCTTCAGCAGCTTCCACCAATCAGCAGCCCTAGGACAAGGAGAAAAAAAGAGAAACCCCCTGTTTAAAATACACTGTTTAAAAGATGTGGCTTTGAGAAAAGCCCTCTGTCAAGCTCCTCAGCCCTTTCTGGCCCACTGCTGTTCTCCAGTGCTCCTCTTCTCTGCTGGTTCCAGAACTTCAGTGTTTACCACATTCCCCTGTTAAAAAAAAAAAAAGCAGAACTTTCCCAATGAAGCATTCCATCTAACCCAGGATCAGGTATCTTCCTGGGTTCTTTCCTCCATAGCAGCCAGCAAGTGATTCGCCAGCCTGGCTGATGCCAATGGGAGTGAGGCGGAACAGAAAGCCTGAGAGCAACACATGGAGTAGCTGAGAGGGAAGGGTGGAGCAGGCGTTGCCACATGTAAGGTTTCCAACTCTGGGTCAGAAAATTCATGGAGATTTGGGGGTGCCATCATGTAACTGCAATGAACAGCCGTTAGGGCCGGTTCCTCCTCTCCCTCGAGCCCCCACTGCACATGAATGGAGCCATCGCCGCCATGCCTGGCGTGCCGGATAAATGCCTTCAGGGGGCCACATTTGGCCTCCGGGCCGTAGTTTGGGGACCCCTGATTTAGGACATTAGATTCAATTATTTGTCTGGCCTCATTTCTTCCTGAAATTTCCAACAACTGTCTCCCTTTGAAAAGTTAGGTTTTCCTGAAATTATATGTAGTGGAAATCTTGATTAACGGTAAACAAATTGACTTATTCATATTGGCTGGTTTTGGGAACTTTGGTGCATGCCATGGGGCGGGAAAAGATTTACTTGCTTCCCTCACGACTTGTATTTCAGTTGATGTGAAGAATGTGGTAAACACTGAAGTTAGAATTTGACTTTTATCGTATCAAAGAAGACAACTAGGAGATTGTAAATTAGCCTCAGTCCTAAGAGAGACCCTTCTGGAATTGTAGTGCAATTAAAGGTAAAGTGCACTTAAAGGTAAAGGTAGTCCCTTGTGCAAGCAGTGGGTCGTTACTGACCCATCGGGTGAGGTCACATAACTAAATTTACTAGACAGACTATGTTTTTTTGGGGGGGTTGCCACTGGCTTTTACAGTCATCTACACCAATGGTTTCCAACCTGGAGTATGCACTGGAGTGTTTGAGGGTACACACAAAAAAAGGTAATGGGTTTGCTAATATGGGGTTACAATTTTTGGGAAATGGGTTGCCAAGGGGTATGCGAGTGAAAAAAGGTTGGAAACCACTGGTCTACACCTTACCCCTGGCAATCTGGGTCCTCATTTTGCCGACTTTGGAAGGATGGGAGGCCGAGTCAACCTTTAGCGGCCTAGCTGAAACGTGTCCCTTTTATTGAGGATAGGTGTGTAATTAGGCCTACTATTCTGCTCATTTATTGCTGGAAAACAGCTACTGCACAAGTGACTAGTAAGGGAATTCAGGCTGTTGAGGGGCAATGTTATTATTACAAAAGACAGAAGAAATGTGCTTAGAACTGGCTGAGGTGCTAGGTGTCTCAGCAGAATGCAGGAAGTTCAATTCCTGGCACCTCCAGGCACCTCCAGTCAAACGAATCTCGGATAAGTAGGTGTTAAGAAAGACTCTTCTGGGTTTAGGACACTGGTGAGCCATGAATGATCAAAAGGAGGTTGAGCTTTGCATGTTCAGGTAGCATTGTATGTTCATATATACACCAATAAGTTCTTTGTTAATGGAGGGAATTGTGGGGTCCTTCTTTCAGAGTGATTGTACTTGCTCACTGGTTATTGGGAATTGTTGAATCCTCCTTCACTTTCCCCTTGGTTTTTGAGACTACAATTTTACTACTACTACTGCCTCTTTACCTGGAAGGAACAATGTGGTCAGCAGCCACTCCACCCAGAAGTGATGTCATATCAGGTTGATTCACAGGACATTTCTCCCATCTCTGTGAGACTGGGAAAATTCCTAGAAGGTCATCAAAGAAGTGATAGTACACGCCCTAACACAACCCTCCTCAGGCATCCAGTTTCCTGGATTAGGGGTAGAAATTTATTTAAACTTTGAACCATGGAGTCCTCAGATCAGGACAAATAATTTTGTCAGTATTCCTGGCATGCTAACATTAAGAAGATGGCAACCATAACGGACTCCCAGATATTAACAAGCTTCTGGAGCCCCTCAGAATTCTTCCAGTGTCGTAACTGCAGCAGATGACTGGTGAGCCTCTCTGGAATTGCTCCATTCCCCAATATACAAGATGAGCCAGAAACAGTATGGATATTGCAGGAAAAAAAAACCCTGTCTGGCCCAAATAAGAGCATTAAAATTATCTCTTTAATATAAATAATCTAAAAGTACTGTATTGCATACACCAGTTACCAACAATGAAGAATAATATAAAACGTAGATAACACATTACAAACAAAAAAGGGGACAACACATTGGGATCTGCTTTTTTTGTTTGTAATGTGTACATTTTGTATTATTCTTCATTGTTGGTAATTGGTGTATGTGATACAGCACTTTTAAATTATTTCTATTAAAGGTATTGTTTTCACACTGTTCTTTGGGCTAGATAGGTTGTTTTTTTTTCTGCAGTATTGCCCCATTCTCCCACAGCCCTAGCGGAAGCCTAGAGGTATCTTCTGCATCTCTATAATTTCAGTGCATATTTAGATCAGAGGTAGATGGAGTGTTAGACGTCAAGTGAATGCTCTTGAATGCTAGCAATGCAGACAGCGTAACTGACAATAGGCTGTTGTGGGTTTTTGGGGCTGTGTGGCCGTTGTCTGGTAGCTTTTGCTCCAGTTGATTCCAGCCATGAAAGCCTTCGACATTACACAGCTGACAAAACTTGGAGAAAAGTGTTATCAGCACGTTTAGAGTTAAATTGCCTTATGGAAAATGACCCTTTCCCCCTTGCTGATAGTTTTGGCTTCCTTTTCTTTGATCCATCAATCTGAAATGCAGTGTCAGACCTCCCATTTTTCTTACCAGGAGGAAATGGAACTGATTGATGTATCCTTTTGAGTTCTTTATGTATGTGTGCCTATCTGTTTCCCCTGGCAGTGAATTAAAATTCTTCAGTGGGATCAGTTTTTGGCCAAATATATCCACCACCCAGTAAAATAAGTTTAACCTGAAACATCTCTTTTAACTTTCTCTCCCCGGCTCCCCGCATCAGTTCTTTGTAAGAAGACTGTGTAGAATTGTACAAGTTTGCCATCGGCATTTACACTTGAACCGCTTCATGAGGCGCTTAGAAATGCTTAGCTTCTTGTTCTCATCCTTTTGAAGGCATTTTGGTGGGCATCTTTGAACATTACTTTTTCTCTCTAAGTGAGCAAATCTGTGTATTTATCCTGTCCTGTGGAGAATATCTCAAACCAGCAACTGAACAGGTAAGACCAGAAGGGAAGTTAGTGTAAAATTGGTGGTGGCGGCGGCGGCGGCGGCGGCGGCGGCGGCGGCGGCGGCGGCGGCGGAGGAGGAGGAGGAGGAGGAGGAGGAGTTTGGATTTATATCCCCGCTTTCTCTCCTGCAGGAGACTCAAAGGGGCTTACAATCTCCTTGCCCTTCCTCCCTCACAACAAACACCCTGTGAGGTAGGTGGGGCTGAGAGAGCTCTGATCTGCTGTGACTAGCCCAAGGTCACCCAGCTGGTGTGTGTGGGAGTGTCCAGACTCATCTGAATTCCCCAGATAAGCCTCCACAGCTCAGGCGGCAGAGCTGGGAATCAAACCCGGTTCCTCCAGATTAGATACACGAGCTCTTAACCTCCTACGCCACTGCTGCTCCTTTAAATTTAAGTTTTAATTTTTTAAAAAAGGAAGGTCTAAGAGTAGGCTTACAACAATCCCCCCCCCCCCCAGCGATATTGTTCATACCAGGACTGTAATTTTTCTCTGCCCTTGTTCTTCTCAGAGTTTGGTGCTGGAGAGACATTTGATCTCCTACTGGTTCTTAAATTTTCACTTGGATTACTTCCATTTTTTTTGCTTCATCATGCTAGAAGGCTAAAAGTACAACATGATAGTAGCTCGACTGTGTACCCAATGGAGTTAGAAGAACAGTCTGTCCAGGATGAAGACAAGGCCTTACAATCAGGACCTGAAATATATTTTTTCCCCTCCCCTCTTTAAAAAAATCCAGCCTAGGGAAGTATTCTGGAGAAGATGTACCCTTGCCAGCTTTGGTGGTTTTCTTGAGTTGGTCTTAAAAAATACTTTGGATTTTACTACAGACCTACAACCTTTGCTTATGTAGCACCACCAATGTTTAGAACAGATGTGTTACCCGTACTTGGAGCATGGAAAGGAACTTTAGGGTTGAGAACCTCATCGTTGTGCACAGAAACTGTATTTACGCCTGTGTTATGTTTGGTCTGTGCTCCTTGTGCACCATTTACCTCAAAAAATGGGTGGACGGTCCATGGCGCTCTCTCTCTCTCTCTCTCTCTCTCTCCCTCTCTGTCTCTCTCTGTCTGTCTCTCTCTCTCTCTCTCTGTGTGTGTGTGTATGTGTGTGTGTGTGTGTGTGTGTGTGTGTGTTTGGGGCAAGCTGTGGTTCACATTTAAAGGTTCTGCATGCAAGCTGTAGAAAAGCATGACGACGAAGCTTGCTCCTACATAGCGCAACCTGCATATTAAGGCTATGTATGAACTGGCCCTAATCTTTAGCTAGACCAGAGGTGGCTAAAGTTTAGAAACTTGATTACTGGTTCCTCTAGTCTAGATTTGTTTGTAGATTACAACATTAATTTTTAATAGAAACTAGCGGGCCCGGCCACGCGTTGCTGTGGCAATTGTCCTTCTCATCACAGTCCGCAACCCACACAGATGTCCATGCACGTCCAATGATCTCCAGCATAGCCTTCTGGGGTGGTCAAATGGAATCCCTTTTTCTCTTTTCAATGCACATCGTTATATGGTGCTGTCTTGGTTTTTTTAGTATAAGGTAACCCTTTCCATTGCACAATGGAACAGTCCAGAGTGTGAATCCCGCTGTCCATAAGGCTGGTTGACACGCACAGTCCTGGCTTGGGTAAGGCAGAACTGGGGTAAGCAGGCTATCCCAGTCAGGCAGCAGAGGCAGGGTGGTAAGACGCTCAGATCGAGGCCAGCTCCCTGGGTTCTTAAAGGGCCAAGTGCAAAAGAAGCGGAGCTGGTAGTGTTGGTTCGCCCCCACCCCGCAGATTTTCTTAGAAGAAAAAGGCAAACTCCAGCTCGCTTGTAGTAAAAGAGAGCTGTGGCGAATATGGGTGAGGAAGTGGGTAAGTGGTGGTTGGATGTGAGGGAGGGCAGAGTGAGGTGTGTGAGGATGAGCTGGATGTGGATGAGAGTATGTGTGTTGTGTGGTAGTAGTGGGTGAGGCACAGAGAGTGAAAGTTATCTGCGTGTGGGGGGGGGGACCCCACCTGACGTCTCACACAGCAAAGTGTGTATGTGTTTCACTTCCACTCGTATTATTTACCAGTATTACCTATTTACTATTTTCACTGCTTATCTCTGGCCATCTGCGCGAACATTCCAGGGGCATACCAACCCCTCAGGCCACAGACATGCTGTACGAACATTCTAAGGGTGACAGTTAAACACAGCCAGCTTCATGGCCTGGTGTGCCAGGAAAAAGACATTTTACCTGGCTCAGGCATGGACTTTCGGTGATTTGAAGGTCTGATTACATGCCTGCAACAGGGAGGAATATCCTGTGAAAATTTGGGGGCAATCCGTCTAGCAGCTTCTGAGGGAGACCATCAGGGACAAACACATGTTTAGATTTTTATATAGAGAGATTATTCCATTTCACTATAATTCCTCCTTTTAAAAAGTGTGAGACTAGGAAAATATTTCAGTAAGTCTATATTCTTAACGAGAGAATGCCCTTTCCTATGAATCGTCTTAATTTGTCACCAGAGAACTATCAAAAGCTAAGTCTGATTGGCTATTTAGTTCTGAACTGTCACTTCCATTGTATTCACTATATGATCCCTTATTGACTTGGACCACTCTGGGGAGGGAATTTTTTTTTTTAAAAAAAATGTTCCTGAAACAGCCTTTCAGAACTGAAACAACAGCTGCCAAAAGCTGAAAGGTATAAAAAAGTACATTAAAGGGGATTTTTTGGCATGAGGGAACGCACTGGCCTCCATGAAAGTACTTCTTTCACCATAGCAATTTAAAAGAAGAAGAGTTGTTTTTTAAAGCCTGCTTTCCTCTACCGGAAGGAATCTGAAAGCAGCTTACAATTGCTTTCCCTTCCTCTCCCCACAATGGACACCTTGTCAGGTAGATGGGGCTGAGAGAATTTTGAGAGAACTTTGATGAGCCCAATGTCACCCAGCAGACTTTATATGGAGGACCGGGGAAACAAAGAAGAAGAAGAAGAAGAAGAAGAGTTTGGATATATCCCCACTTTCTCTCCTGTAGGAGACTCAAAGGGGCTGACAATCTCCTTGCCCTTCCCCCCTCACAACAAACACCCTGTGAGGTAGGTGGGGCTGAGAGAGCTCCGAGAAGCTGTGACTAGCCCAAGGTCACCCAGCTGGCGTGTGTGGGAGTGCACAGGCTAATCCAAATTCCCCAGATAAGCCTCCAGAACTCAAGTGGCAGAGCTGGGAATCAAACCTGGTTCCTCCAGATCAGAGTGCACCTGCTCTTAGCCACTACGCCACTGCTGCTCTCGATTCACCAGATTAGAATCCACCACTCTTAATCACTTCACCACACTGAATATTTGGCATAGCTCAGCACACCGAATATTCGGCATAGGGAAAAGTTTAGTTCATCTGTGCTGCTTATTTCACCAACCTGACTTGACCAGCAGTTAATTCTATTTGCAGATGTAATATATATTCTTAGATGTCTACATGTTGTTATTGGTCCAGCACTTAAAAATAAAATGAGTTTTCATATTCATTCTTTGCACCATTAATCTGCTTCCAGGAATCACATTTGAAGGGTTGACAGTAGTAAAGGGTAAGGTCAGAAAGCGAGAATTCCAATAGTGGGGATCAGAGACCAGGGAAGGGAAGTACGACTGAAGAATAACTTGCTTGGGGGCAAGTTGAGAAGTGGTGTGAGCCGGAAAGCTTGGATTCTGGCTGTTGAAGATTTTCCCGTTTCCTTTCTTTTGAGCATTGATTGAAAACTGCCCCCAGGTTCTCAAGCTGTTCTTGGCACCTGTGACATCAAGAAATCTTGTAATATGTTGCCTCAAAAAAAGGTTTGGGGGCATCAGATCCTGCATCATGCAGTTGACTCTGTGTTTCTGTAATTCAGTTAATGATGCACATATTGGAAGTGGTTTAAGTTTTGGGGTTAATGGGTAAACACTCAGCTCTTTCCTCTTCTTCTCATGTTTACGGAGCATTGATGCAGGTCCTGTGCACCAGTATTTGGAAGAACATCCCTCTTTGATCTGTGGAGCTGACACCCAATTAATGGTGCATAGGAGTGAACTGATAAAACTGCCAAATGTTGAGTCTGTCCTAGAGCTAGGATTTGAACTCGAGTCCCTGAATACCTGGATCTCTCTGCTCCGCTATGCTTTTGTCATTGCTGCCATAAGACTGGATCCCAACCTTGCGCAAGAGGAAGGTGACTCTGATAGCCAAGCAGATCCAGAGGATCAACCCCCTAGACTCCCGGAGTACTGCCTTGGTCGCATTTCCTCATTTTGCAGAGTTTTCAAGTTGTGTCTTTTTTGCTTTGCTGCCTAACTGAAGTGATGGCTTCATGATTGTCTGGCAATAAGACACTGCACTTTGGGGTATTTGCAGATTTCTGCACCAATTTATTCACAGGATTCTTGGAGGACCATTTTGGAAACCAAGCAAATCCATATTCTACAACTTAATGCTTTCAGCCTGTCAGAGCAAATTACATTTCTTTTTCTTCCAACAGCAACAGTTTAGCAATAAAAATGGGTAACTCAAACCTTATTTTTTTTTAAAAAGCACATTTATGCTGAAGTAAAAAAAGCCACCCCATAGAGAAACTGTATTTATCGAAAACATATTAACATTTAGAAGCAGAAGTTGGGGATATTATTTTTATCCAATTACTTGTGAATTTCAAATTGCCTTGAATGAAGAGAGATTTATCTTTGCAGAGGCTGAATTGCAGTTTCTTCTGTTAAAGCACTATCAAGGAGGATCAGAAATTTTATAGGGTTGTCAGGTACCTGCAGGGGAAGGGGAAACTTACCAGTGAGGCCTAGCCCCCAAATTGTTGGCACCACTACATTGTGAGTGCTGTGGGGAACGCTCTGGTATTTGGGCAAAAACACTATGTTAGACGCTGTTCTTTTCATAGAATTTTTGCCCAAATACCACATCAGCAATGTGAAGACATCATTTCCAATAGATGCCAGGAGTGACATAATACATCACTGATAACATGGGGTTTAGGCCTCAGCCCTCCACTGGTAAGACGTCCGCTGTCTGGCTGAATAATGCTGTGTGGAGTGGGCCAAAGTCAAAGGATCCTCCAAAGCAGGGGTATGGGAACTGTAGGTCCTAGGAAGGCAATTCCCACCCCACAACATGAACATATGCAATGAAGAATGGGCCTGAGTCCTGTACAATTTTTTCTGTGTTTCTTATTTCAACACATAGAATCTAATTAGCGAAGAGGGAGACCCAGTGAGATTTTTCTCTGGTGGGATCAAGCTGGGTCTGGATCAGAAAGCCAGAAAGAACCTCTGTTCAAATAAATGTAGTATCTACTGCTTGAGACACTATGTTCTAGCAGTGGGTGGTGAGACCACATTGAATCTTGATGCATATCAGAGTTCCAGAATATTTTTGTGAGGATCAGTATGGTGAAGTTGTTAAGAGCAACGTACGCTTATCTGGAGAACCGGGTTTGATTACCTACTCCTCCACTTGAGTGGCAGACTCCTATCTGGTGAACTGGATTTGTTTTCCCACTCCTCCACATGAAGCCTGCTGGGTGTCCTAGGGCTAATCACAGTTCCTTCAGAACACGCTCAGTCCCACCTACCTCACAAGGTGTCTGTTGTGGGGAGGGGAAGGGAAAATGAGTTTGTAAGTTGCCTTGAGACTCCTTAATGGTTGAGAAAAGCAGGGTATAAATCCAAACTCTTCTTCCTCTTCTACATCTGAACCGTCCCTGAAAATGGAAAAGGTAGTGGGATTAATGGAAATCCTGATGAGATAGCAGTCAAGGATATGAGAAGAAAATGTTTCTCTGTGTGTGAAGTGGCCTCAAGTCACAGCTGATCTATGGCTACCCTGTAGTGTCCCCCCCCTCTGTGTGTGTGTCCGTCCGTCCGTCCGTCTGTGGCAATCCTGGACTTCCTTAGTGGTCTCCTATCTGAGTACTAACCTTGCTCATCTTCCAAGATCCGACTAGGTGGAACGATCTGAGTCAGGGTGTAAGAAAATAGAAATTATATAATTGAGCTATCTTATTATCCAGATTATTTTGCATTAAATTCCCTTCTCCCCCCCCCCCCCCACAACAAACACTCTGTGAAGTGGGTGGGGCTGAGAGATCTCCAAAGAACTGTGACCAGCCCAAGGTCACCCAACTGGCATGTGTTGGAGTGCACAAGCTAATCCGGTTCACCAGATAAGCCTCCACACCTCAAGTGGCAGAGCAGGGAATCAAACCCAGTTCTCCAGATTAGAGTGCACCTGCTCTTAACCACTACACCACGTTGGCTCACTTTAAGTGCTTTAGATGCCTGTTGCCAGTGCAGTCTGTATCTTTCCTTGGCCCTTTGATTATGAGTGCATCAGAACAGTAAAATTACATCTTGACCATGTACCCTCGTCTCCCCATCTGCCAGGTGAATGTTTTTTGCATTTCAAACGGGCATGAAAGGTTTCACGCTGGAGTTCAGATGTGAAATGGAGAGTTGTGCCCCGAATGTGCACACTAAGTTTCATTCAGCTCTCTCAATATCATGTGACATTAGGTTGAATTCAGTCCAGTATTTCCATGGGTCACAACGACTTTGATCTGAGGAGGAGCGACTACAGCAGCCCTGAATGTTCCCTCCCCCCAAATCCTTCTTCTGAGGGAGGAGGAATCTCCAGTAGCAGGAGTTCAGAGGGCATTTGGGGCTGATGTAGGAGAGGGAACTTCAGAAGTTGTACTCCATGGGCAGAAGCACCTAACACTCACAGAAACACTATAGAGGATCCAACATAATGTATTATGTAACTGTTACTCTCCATTTGAAAACTGATTTGACAGGATTAAGCTAGTGTTTGGATAGGAAAAATAATATTGTATTTTGAATATGTGTGACAGGTTGCATTCTAATAATCTCCAGGTTCCAAGGAAATATTTGCTTGTTTATGGAATGCCAAATCGTGGTTAGGCATTATGTAAGTGAGCCTCAGGTCCATATTCTCCTTCCTTCTGTCTTTACTCCTGTCAGTTAACGGCAGATCTTTCTTGCTGTGTTTGAAGACGAACCACAGTTTGCTGTTACATCCAAACCAGAAAGACTTACACTTGCACTCCAAACCAGAATTGCAAACCAGATTGATTATGGTTTGGGTTTCTAGTTTGGAGGGCAGGTTCAGACTATTGTGGTCTATCTAGGTCAGGACTTCCAGGGAACCTTTAGCAGCCTAGATGTTCAGGAATTGCCAATTCTTATCAGTTTTCGTCAGCATGGCCAATTGGCCATGCTGGTAGGGGCTGATGGGAATTGTAGTTCCTGAACATCTGGAGAGCCGCAGGTTCCCTACCCCTGAACTAGGTGATATATTGAGAGGTCTGTGAATCTATCTCCTCAGTCTTTTTAATTGGTATATAGCAGCTGGAGCCTAGGTTGGATCAAGGTCCCAACCTGTGGTCACTTTGAGAACATGTAATGGTTGCCAAAACAAAATGGCTGCCAGGGGTGCTGAGATCAGTTATGAAACATTGGGAAGTTCCACAAAATGTCAGGAGGTTCCAAATCAGGTATCCTGCTACAATAGAGGCAGATATCCCTGAATGGGTTCTCCCTGCAGTTGCAAAAGTGATGCAGAAACCCCCTGCTCTAGTGTACCTGAGGACAACCAGGCCTTTTGCTTTAAGGAAGAAGAACTTTGGTTGCAGGAAACACAATTGAAGGGAGCATCATGCACATAGGCACAATGTCAGAGACCACTAGCGAAGAGGATTAACCCCCACTCCATTCAATTTTGTCTGATCCTAAGTGTATCTCCCCCAATGTTGTTAATTGTCCCATTAGGAGAACTGTCCAGATTGCCATGTGCTGCTGATATACTTCCCACCGATCAAAAATTGGAGGAGGTTGTGAAGTCAGGAAGTGACATAGAGGCAAATGGTTGAAGCTCTGTCTCCTGATTCAAATCAAGAAGCCTCTGAGCAGCTTTATTTTGTTATATATAAAAAAGCAACTTCTCAAGAGATCCTATCAGGGATCAGTGTCTTAACTGGCATAAGGATAAACTGCAAAAAGGAAGAGAACTAGAGCATTTCCACAGCATTCCAGGGGAGAAGAGGGCAAGTCAATGCATGAGGACCCTTTATGTAACATCAGATCATTGTTTAGCTTTGCATCTGAAGTGGCCGTTGTGTGGCCAAAGAAGAAGGGTAAGCAGACCAGTTATAGCAACCCCCCCCCCCCCCAAAGAAGCAGTCCCGGCTTCTGTATGTGGGAGCTGTTCTGTTTCCTCATCTTCCTAAGATTTGTGACCTTCACTTTTAAAAAGTGGTCTTTTTCCTTCCACGTAGTTAATAGCTGACAGCCAGTGTGGTGTCGTGGTTAAGGTGCCGGACTAGGATCTGGGTCACCCAAATTTGAATCCCCACTCTTTCGTGGAAACCTGCTGAGTGACCTTGGGCCAGTCACACAGCCTTGACTCTGGCTAGTATTTGGATGGGAAACCGCCAAGGAATACCAGGGTTGTGATGCAGCAGCAGGCAATGGTAAACTACCTCTGAATGTTTCTTGCCTTGAAAACCCCACCAGGGGTCGCCATAAGTCAACTGTGACTTGATGGCACCAAAATAATAATAGCAGCAGGTAAATTTGTTTTGTGCAGTAAATGAGAACCTGGACCTTAGTCTGTTGTAAAAGTAAGTCTGTTGACATTTTTGTGTGCAAAAATAAAGAAGGCTCTGTTGTGGACTTACTGCTGCCACATGGCTGGGTACCTCATTCTGGGGTTTCCCCTGTTGTTCCCTGTTTTGAAGGAGCCCCCCCCCACCAAGTGAGGCCTCCCTCCATTTTACTGCCAGTTGCTTGTGTCCGAGTTGGTCCTCCTCTGGGGAAGTTGCTCCGTCACTTTGGGGTGGTGGGGGGGTTGTTCTTCTGAAAATTCAGGAAATTTCATTGGTCTGTTGAATTTTCGCTCGACCAGCAGCCTGAAACAACACAGAGTAACATGGCCAGAAGAACGGTTGGGTGGGCAGGGGAAGGCAGGGAGGAATGACGAAATCTGGAAAAAGAGTAATGCACTGTTTAGATTTGCAGGAGAAATGAAGCAACTGGAAATGTTGCGTTTTGCCTGCATTTAAAAGCTGTGCACCTTCTCTGATCTGCCACACAGTATCTTTGGAGGAAGCAAAAAACATTGCATAATGCGCAACATGGCGAACGAAGTCCGTTTTGTTTCATATGCCAATAAAGGCTTACTGAACAGGCGAACGAAGGCAGAACACATTCTGCTGCAAGGCAGAACACAATGTGTAAGTGGCCAAGAAGTTTGGACCATAGTTTTCTTGATGCGGTGGGCAGGGGGATACTGGACTTTCACCTGCATAATACGTGGAAGTATTCAGCACTGAAGCCTTGTGATTTTTGTTTTGCTTGCCAGTCTCCTTTCATGGAACTGTAAAGCTAAAATGTAGACAGAGACCTTCCTTTTGTGCTGTTAAGCCCTGAAGGGTTATCAAAGTTCAAAAGGTTAGTAACTCTGATGTCAAACGATCCTGAAGAAAAGGAGGAAAAACAGTGGGCAGCGTCCTTACCATTCTGTAAGGAAAGCAATAGTTAACTGCGAGGGAAGTTGAAGAGCTCTGAATGTAGTGCTTTTCATTCAGAATCACGGCAGCTAATTCGCCTCCCCGCATTTCCTGCACGAATGTAAAATTTATATCATGATCGATCATGTCTGTACAATGAGGACCGCTTCATGTTCTGTGCAGTGACAGGCGCATATTTTCCACTGCGGGTCTGGTATAAACTTAACACTGCAGATGACAGTTTTGCAAATTGAGAGCCAGGCTTGGGAAACGTGTGCTTTGTTTCCCTCCCAAGCATAAATTCCTTCCTTCTGTTACAGATTTTAACCGTAGTTTCATGCTAAACCTGCACTTTGGTCTGTTTCTCTCCCTGCCTAGTTCCGTCCCCAAGGGACTAGGACCCAAACAGAGCATTCTGGAACAAAAACAGTCCAGAAAATGGTGGATGAATTCTGAATTATGGTGTCATCATTATCCTGAAAAAGTTATAATTATAGCATTGCAAAGAACAAAACAAATAGTTGTGGTTAAACATTATCTTGGAATGTACTGCTCCAATACATCACTCTAGGACTCAGTAAATCTCTCTGATAGGGTTGTGATTCCTGCCATTTTTTATTAAGTGAGCTTTAACATTAGATCAGTGTCTCCAGTTCTGTTAAACCATTCAGAATGTGTGTGTGAGAGAGATTTCCTGTAGTATACACATCCTAGCAGTCACTGTGAGGTTTCAGGTTTGCAATTAATTGTGAAATTGGTCTGCATCTTTGACATACCATATTCATCCACCTTCATGCTGGGTGGTTTCTGTGTAGATGGCTGAATTACTTTTTAATCTTTCTGTACATTTTTATAGCGCCCTTCCACCAAGCTCAGGGCAGCATTTATATTTTTCGTTGACATCTTATCTTCATATTTGCCTTTGTAGGTTAGGCTGCGAGAGATTGCGTAACCCAAGGTTACCCAGTGAGTTTCCTGGCAGAGAGGGGATTTGACTCTGGGTTTCCCAGGTCCAGTCGCAATCTGAATGGCCCAAACTAGCCTGAGCTTGTCAGAGCTTGGAAGCTAAGCAGAGGTTGGCCCTGATTAGCACTTGAATGGGAGACCACCAAGAACAGCCATAGAATCATAGAGTTGGAAGGGACCACAAGGGCCATCAAGTCCAATTGCTTGCCTTGTTGGAATACATAATCAAAGCACTCCTGACAGCTGGCCTTCCAGCCTCGGATTAAAAACTTCCAAAGAAGGAGACTCCACCACACTCTGAGACAGTGTATTCCAAGGCAACAGTGGGTAAAGGTTCGTCGGGCATACTTCCAAACAAAAACTTTGCTACGTCTTACTTTCGGGGGATGCCTTATATTTTGCACTTCAGCAAAACCTCTACTATGCCTTATTTTGGGGGGATGTCTTATATTCGGGGAAACAGGGTATATAACTGTCCCAACTCCAGTCGGGAAGGATGAGATATAAATTTCATAAAATAAACAAATAGAATAAATCACCGTGAGCTTAGCTTAGTACTCTCTTTTTCCAGTGAGGAAGGTGAGGCTCCGTTCTTCACCCCTGCCAACATCCACATTTTCTGCTTGCCATAAAAAGCTGATGAACTGAATAAAGTCACCTTGATAAAAATTGCAAGGGAAGGGTGGAGATTCAAAGACAGGATGGATGACGCAGGCGTGATTGTCATCTTTTTTTTTAAAAAAAAAAATCTCTTTCACAATTTTCCCATAGAAGGGCAGCTTTTTCTCTTTCTCTCAGCAGAATCGCATAGCCCAGCCAGGCACTATTTGGAGAGTTTCTGAAGACCTGAAACAGCTGGTCTCTCTCTCTCTCTCCTTGGAGATGTGAAGGCAACCCCACACCCTCCGTCCAGCTTGGGTTACAAGCAGTCCACACACCGTTCCTTCCCCCCGTCTCTCTTTCCCCTCCCTCATCCTGCTGTCTTAATTTCAAAATCTCAAGGAAGAAGGAGAATCGTGCTCAGCAGAATAGTACTGAAAAGAAAAAAATCTTTCCTCTTTCCCTCTTTCCCTCTTTCCCAGCGACCCCTAAGACTGGTCTCAGAGCAGGTTGGTAGCAGTCTAGGTGCACTGGTACTTTCCTGTGGTAAACATGTAAAGTTTGAAAGGAATATGGAGTGGCTTCTTCAAGCACTCAAGGACACACATACCACAGACTTTCATGCATGGACATGCAAGCACGTTAGAGCGTATGCACTACACGCTTGGAGATGTATGTCTCCTCACATCACTTACTATGGGCAAGGCTGTCCTGGATTTCATCTGGATTCTGGGCATGTCAGCTGGTTCCTATTTAGACCGCTAGCTTTCTTTTTTAAAGAGTAAGTCTGTAGTCCTTGCAGCTTCAGAAGTACAAGGAGAAATATGCCAGACTATTCCCACCTCTTGTTGCTCTACTCAGTGAGAGAATTAGGTTTTTTTTATGGCAAGTAAACCCTTACCCTGCAGAAATTGAGGAACAGGGAGAAAATGGTCTGTATAGTGATACTCTTGGAATTCTCCCATGACTCTGTGGTCTTTACCATAGAGATTAGAGGGAAACCCTAGAGTGCCATCTGGAATTAATGTCACATCCTCTCTCCAGACTTCATCCGCCTTTCAGAATCTCCTGGTATTTGCTGAGGCAATGCTGGCAACTCTAGAGGGAAGTCATAACGATGATTGCTATGTCTCCACCTAATAAACTTTATAGTTGCCTGAGGAAAAAGGCATGAGCAAATCCTCCTGGCAGGAGTATGGAGCTGGAGAATTTGAAGCTATGGGTAAAACAAAGAGTAGTTTTAAGGGAAGGGGAGGCAAAAATGTTGTGGGTGAGAAAGAAATATATACAGTGCTTGCTTAACAGAGTGATTTTACTGCTTTAACTGCATAAAATGCATAATTTATAATATAGCCTACAAAATTTTACTTTGACATATTTATAGAATTTAGAAGTATTAATTCCTTAGTATTCCTTAGCAAAGAGAACTTAAGAGAGATAGCTGCAAACTGTGGCACCCAACTCTACGTCGACACGTGCCATTTTAGCCAATTGAGAGTTTGAAATTAGAAAACAGACATTTTGTAGTGAAGGCAAGAAAGTGCATTTTTTTTAGACAGAATAGGAAAGTGAAAATATTCCTTAAGGTGTTTTTTTTTTCCAGAGCTGTTCAGGATTGCCAGTTGGAAAGACGGAAAAATGCTCCTTGATACTGCTGCGATCCTCCTCGCCCGAATTTTTCTTGTTAATCTATGTTGACCCTCATTTTGTGACTTGAATAAATAGTCAGCTACAAAAAAAGTTGTTCCTCTCATCTTCCCCCAACTGTATTGTCACCAACAAGTTGTTCCTAGTAACAATTAAATTTTGCTTGATGTGTATAATATACACATTAGTGGGAAACAGATTTGTTAGAAAACCACTGTGCCTGTAGGCTATTGTATAAAGTATGAGTGATCCCCTCCACAGTGTTTAAAATGTGAAGCAGAACAGCCTTTCCGTTCTGTGTGTTCTCCAGCTGTCCTGTCTTGGGTTTCTGCAGAATGCTCAACGCCTGTCTTTTCTTAGAGAAGCAGTAAGTTTTCCTTTTTTGAGAGCAGTACCATTTGTCAGTCTGGATTTGACTGATCACTGTTGCTGCTAGAGGACCCTTGAGCTGTTTTCAGATATACCAGGGAGGCAGACCATCAGTCAATTTAGTTTGCCACGTTCGAGAGCCTTGAACCTCACCTCGAACCTCAACTGGCATCCAAGTGACATATTGTAGAGGCCCATTTTACTGCAGTCCTTGGTGGTTTGAGCAATTATGATTTTGTTTAACTAGATTTACCTGTATCTCTGTACCAAAAACTAATTTTTCCCATATGAACATTGGCAGAGATGATAGAATTTGATTGTTCCCTGTTTTTGGCCCCTGGTATCTTTATGCTGTCCCATTTTAAGGCTGTGCTAGTCTGCATTTCCAGCACTTCTAAGGGATCGCCTCTTCTTTCTTCATGTCTCACCGGGGTGTTTCTGTCGCACTCCAACATTAATTGATCTGAGAATGGAGCTAGGATGAGTTCAATTTTTTTGGGGATTTCCAGTTCAGGTTTACACTAGGAAACAACCCCCCCCCCCCAACACACAAAGTCAAATCCCCATGCCAGCTTTTGGGGGAATTTGAAATGGGGGGGGGGTCATTAAACTCAAACCCAAAAAATTCCAGCTGCTTTCAAACTCTACATGGGTCTCAGAGGCAGCAGGTGGCACAGAGCTGAAAGTGCATCACTTGCTACCTTGAAGACACTCATGAAGTTTGGAGGGGTAGCACTCCCTCCCCCCCAGCACTGATAAGTTTTTTTTCATATTTTTTCGGTTCAGCTTTGCCAAATGAACGCCCCTAAATTCGGCTTTGGTAGGAGTGACTTCTAGGAAAGCTTGGGACTTTGATTTAGAAAGGAACTATTGAGCTTACTTTCTTATTACTTACTTATTCAACTGTTCTTCCATGGAACTCAAGATACCACAGACAGGATTCCTAGGAATTCTTTTATCAAAAATTGATGTTCAGCAACCCAGACTTCAGCAAGGTTTTTGTATCTCGCGCCTTCAGACCATTCTCTTCTACCGTTCCTTTCTTTTTTCACCTTTTTTTTTAAAAGCTTGGGTGCCATTAGAAAGGCTGTTAAGTATGAGGGGAAAAGTTGGTTTTGGCAAAGGCCTTTCCTGACATCATAATGAGTTCATCTTCTTGACAAAGATCTTTTCAGATGTTACATTTGAGGAAAGCCACACTACCCACAATGTTGCCAACACACACAGTTTTGGGGAAACCTGCAGTATTTTCTGGCTTTGGTTCACGTATGTCCTGAAAATGGCAGTATTCTGTTTTTGCGTACTGGAGTGTGAAGGTATGTGTGTTTCTGTATTTAGATAAAATGTCAACCACAATTATCAGCATCATTGTGGGTACTTCATGCTTCCTGTATGTGGGTAAGTACTTGCTCCTTCCAGATGTAGCATCTGAAATGCTCTCCGGTCTCAACATTTTAGTTTATGTGTTATTCTACAGCAGTGCTTAGACATGGTACTTGAGGATTTGTGAGTTCTGAAATACACTTTTGGTGTCATTTACAGAATCCACAGCCACGCTGTTCTTTGCCCTTTGCTATCTTCTATAAAAATACAGTGGTACCTCAGTTTTTGTCGAGCACTGGGTCCAAAATGAATTCCATTTAAAACCAAATCAAATCTAAAAACCGGAGGTGGCACCATTTCCTATAGAATTAATGTAAATGGCTACCAATCTTGATCCTCTTTGATCTGAGGCACTGCAAAGTGCACTTAACAGTCCAGGTGCTGGGAGCAACTCCCAGCCATGGCATGAAGAGCCATTGCTTTCCACACTCCTCAACATGTGAAGACTCCCAAAGGCACCCTGGTGGGCTTTCAAACCCCAGCCTAGCTGGGGAGTAGCAGAGAGCTGGACTAGATGGACTCTGGTCTGATCCAGCTGGCTTGTTCTTATGTTCTTATGTTCTTAAGGAGCTCCCTCTGCCTCTGGGCTGGCTAGGGTTTGAGGAAGCCCAGCCAGGAGGCAGAGGGAGCTCCTTATTTGGACAGTGACACCCCCTGATGTCACTGCCCAAATAAGGAGCTCCCGCTACCTCCCGGCTAGGCTTCCTCAAGGGGTTCCTCAAACCCTAGCCAGTGGAGAGGCAGAGGGAGTTCCTTATTTGGGCAGTGACATCAGGGGGTCCTTAACATCTGAAGGTCCTAGAGTTTGACACCTGTGGAGAACCTGGGAAGACCCAATGTCAAATTCTTAGTCATGAAGCTCTTTGTGTATCATTCAGCCATCCATTTTCTCTTCATCACATCTACTTCACAGGTTTGGTGTAAAAATAACAATGGAAGACAGGGAAGAGCCATGTTGATTGGATTATTTTGAAAGAAGTGTGGGATAAAAATGTGATCGATAGAGTATGTTTAAACTACTGTTAAATCTCAGTTTTATGTACCATTGGCTCCCTGTCCCTGAAGGGGGCAGGTGGCATGAATTTTAGAGGAAGTTGGATAGAACGATCGTTACGAGAATGTGAGAAGTGATGCGTATTTTAGGGCAAATAATACTAGCAGTAACTATTTATAACACAGAGAAAGGAGAGAGATTGAACCAAAGCTGAAATTTCCAGGATGAAATGGAGAAGCTTCATTAGTGTATAAATATATAATGTTAAATAAATAAATGAATATCTAACATTATACGAGAAATTACTTTTTACCGATAATGCCTTGGCTACTTAGAAGGTTAGCTTCAAATGTTATGAGTTGATTTTTGTTAATGAGAGGCTGGAGGAGGAGCAGGTAAGGTTATGATGGTTTTAAGATCCATACGCTTATACCCTTTGTGTTCCTTAAATGCAACGTTTCAGTATTTGAATACTTGAGGGATTCAAAGGGATGAAAAGATTATTGCAGGATTCATCATCTGTTTTATGGAACGGGCATTAGCCTAAGTGATAGATTTGTTTCTAGCGAGCAGGGTGAGTAAAAATCAATAAAAAATTAGATCATATTTTGGATTTTTAAATTTTTTAAAAAAGATTATTTATTTATATTGGCTTGGATCTCATCCAAACGCCTGCTGGCAGAAATCCTTCCCTCAGCCAAGTGACCTTCTCTACAACCCACCATCCAATGCTGCTTCTTGCTGTTTAAAGATAATCTGGTATAAAAATACAACCTGAATTTATTACGAAGTCTGAACTGGAGAGGTTTTTTTAAGTAAAAGATTAGTTCTTTAGGGGGCAGTAACTCTTTTTCTTGATGGATTATGTGTCTGTGTTTTTAATTTAATTCTGTATTTTAAAAACATATCATTATTTGAATAATTATATCCCATCCCTCTTCCATGCCAAGACGAGACGCCACTCATGGAGTAAGCTAAAAAAAACCCTGTATGTATAAATAAATAAATGCACTCAATCAAACACAGAAAATCCGCTAAGTTCACAATTGCCTCCCTTGTTTCTAAGCAAGTATTAATGCTGTAGTGTGAGTGTATTTTGGGCTGCTGTGGGCTATTTAGTTGTAAAATGATTTTTTTAAATCAGAAGCATCCACAAAAAGGGGCTGGACTTCATGGACAACTTTTATTTTCTCCTAGCCAGCTGCAGAGTCCAATTCCACCACAATGTTATGAATATTTCCAAGAGTAATTGGACCTTAAGCTGCGTTGTGGAAAATGTTTTGAGCATGGGGCATACATTGAAAATGCTAGGGAGAAGAATTAGGACTAATAAAAGGAAACATTTTTTCACACAACATGTAATTGGTGTTTGGAATATGCTGCCACAGGAGGTGGTGACGGCCACTAACCTGGATAGCTTTAAAAGGGGTTTGGACATATTTATGGAGAAGTCGATCTATGG
Source organism: Sphaerodactylus townsendi (assembly GCF_021028975.2). Classification (NCBI taxonomy): domain Eukaryota; kingdom Metazoa; phylum Chordata; class Lepidosauria; order Squamata; family Sphaerodactylidae; genus Sphaerodactylus; species Sphaerodactylus townsendi. Next base: position 23,569,585 of record NC_059426.1, on the reverse strand, counting down.
CTACCAATTTTGATCCTCCTTGATCTGAGATTGCAAATGCCTTAGCAGACCAGGTGCTCGGGAGCAGCAGCAGCAGAAGGCCATTGCTTTCACATCCTGCATGTGAGCTCCCAAAGGCATCTGGTGGGCCACTGCAAGTTGCAGAGGTCTGGACTAGATGGACTCTGGTCTGATCCAGCTGGCTTGTTCTTATGTCCTTATGTTCTTATATATTGTACTGATATTTGAGCTGATTATAAATGCTGTGTGTTTCCTGCCGTGTATTTCCCCACACTGGACCTTACATGCTTTGGACAAATGGCAGGCACTTAATCGGAAGCACGCATGTTGTTTTGTAAAGTGAGGCAGAAGACAGGTTCTCATTCTTAGGACCTTCAATTCTGGCCTGCTCATTTTGTTGGAGTCTTTCATGCAATGTCTTTTGTGAGTGTGACCAGACATGATGACCTCATAGAGGTCTAGTTGTGTAACCGTGTGTGGACTGGCTGACACGAACACGTGAAGCATCCATATTCTGAATCAGATTATTGGTCTGTCAAATTCAGTATGGTTTACGCAGGTGGGTAGCAACTCTCCAGGTTCTCAAACTGAGGTCTTTCACCAGATCCTTTTAGTTGGAGAAGGTGAGGATTGAACCTGGAACCTTGTGCATGCCAAGCAGATGCTCTCTTGCTGAGCCTGGGCCCTTACCTGACTTATTCCATGAATGAGAAATGTAGGAATGTGGTTTGCACTGATGGGTGTCTTTATGGATTCCTGTAGTGCTGTTGTCTTGTGCTTTCTCAGATGTTTGGGAGGTCATACAGAGGAATCCCCTCTGTTTGTTCTGAAGTTGGATGACCCAGAGCAAGCATTGTTTATGTCCTTATACTATGTGGTCTGTCATCTGAAATATGGGTGCCCTGACAGGGGGTTACATACAGCAGTTGCTGACTGGATAGTCAGACTCATGTGCTCAGATTCCTGGAGCTGAGCTCAAGGATAGGGTGGGAAATACGGTCTTTCCACAGTGTATTGTCTAAGGCTTTCACGGACGGATTCAACTGGTTGTGGTGGTTTTTCCGGGCTGTGTGGCCATGGTCTGGTGGATCTTGTTCTTTCATTTCGCCTGCATCTGTGGCTGGCATCTTCAGAAGTGTATCACAGAGGGAAGTCTGTTACAGTCTGAAGATGCCAGCCACAGATGCAGGCCAAACGTTAGGAACAAGATCCACCAGATCACGGCCACACAGCCCGGAAAACCCACCACAACTGATCTTTCCACATTTTTTAGTAAGAATATTTTTGTCTACTTTCACTAGTGGTACATTCTCAGGGATAGAAGCAAAGTTTGAGAAAGCTTAGGAAACCAACCAAGTTCTCCCCCCAACTTCATGCTGCCAAGACTGCCGAGTCCCAACCCTTCTGAGACAGAACTGTCCCAGCGCCCTCTGGTGCTGGCAGAAGAGGTAGGATGTCCTGTTAGCCAGAAAACGTGGCCAATTCAAGATATCAGCAACACAAGAGTCTGATACTAGAGTTCTAAGCAGAGAATTATACCTTTCTAAACCCATTGAACTCAATGCCTTTGTAGCTGGTGTAAGGACCATAGGATTTCACCAAAAAAGGATTTATTTCCGTGCTTCTTGTTCTCACCTCCCGTTTTTATGACATTGCTGAGTAGGGCCAACGGAGTGCTACAGGAAGGAAAGAGGAGTAAAAATATCATCTTTCACTTTTTATTGCCCTGTAATATAAATCGGTTGGCACGCTTTTCCTCGGTAGCAATAAAATAGATAATTGTTCTTCCAACTGTGAGCTAGCTGTTCTGCCTCTCCTGTTTCACCTGCTTCCATTCAAGAAAATATACTGGTGTTAAATTCAGATTGTCTAATTCACGGAAACGAGACTCTGAGGGTTGTTTATGTAAGGCGAACACATTTAGAGAAGGGGGGGCGGGAAGTGGCAAAGGGACCATCTTATTTAGTTGTACCAACTATCAGGGACTGTGGAGTTTGAACCAGAACCACCATCGCCTGAGGCTTCGGCCTAGCCTGGTGAGTTACTTCAGCCTGTATGTGATCGAGGTCCAGATATGCAACATTGGCCCATGTGGTGACAGTCTCTTGCTTTCTATTGGCCAGTACTGTTTTAATACGCCGTATGCTGTTTGGTAGGAGGCCAGTGGTGAGCTGCAGTACTGCAGGCAAAGCTGTGCTCGTGACGTGAGTTCAGTTCCAACAGAATTTGGTTTCAGGTAGCCAGTTCAAGGTTGACTCTGCCTTCCATCCTTCCAAGGTCGGTAAAATGAGTACCCACCTTTCTGGGAGTAAAGTGTAGACAGTTGGGGCAATAGCAAACCACCCCATAAACAAAGTCTGCCTAGTAAACATCGTGATGTGACATCATCCCATCTTGTCAGTAATGACCCATTGCTTGAACCATGGGACTGCATTTATCTACCCTCTATGGTATCAAGCAGCATTAGAATCCATAAATCTAGCTTTCCATAGAGCTCTATCATCAGCTGTGGTTACATGGCATTTTGGGAATCCTGTACATGTGCAGAGAAGGGTGGGAAGCCTACTTCATTACATTTTGTTTATCTGTACTCTGTAAACAAGAGACCAGAAACTTGGACTTCTGTCATTATCCCATTATGTGTAACAACCTAATAGGTTCCAGTTCCTTACACGGAGAATCACACCTGAAACACTTATCACAGGAGTCACACCAAGCCTTGCTGTACCCCCATCTCTTTCCTCTCCCACCCATAAAAATGTGAAATATGATTTCTTCTTCATAGCATCTGCGGAAGTAAGCTCTGACTCATGAAATCTCTTGCTAGAAGAAATGTAGTTAGTCTTTCGGGTGCCACTGGACTTCTTTGTTATAATACTAAGAACCTGGTCTTCAGCCTTTGCGTAGTCAACGGCATGTTGCTTAAACTGTTGCATTTGAAGTCTAGTCTTTCCAGCTTCAGCACCTGGGCAGTTCAAGGATCCTACCTCTGATAGTCTTAATGTGACCTGACATTGATCCAGACAATGCATCCCTCCAATAAAGGGAATAAAATTCTTTTTTTTAAATGAATGTTACCTTGATCAGCCCACCTTGGCAACCACATTCTGGAAACTCACAAATAATGGCACAATGTTTCCTGTAGATTCACCATTTGTCCTGGTTGGGCAGGCAACCCCTTGGCAATTCAGCTTCCTCATATATCATTGCACCAGGGCGAGCAGGAGAATGGGGGGACCAGATGTGTGAGATGTCAATGTCATGATGCCATGTGAAAATGGTGAAGTGACATCAGTGTATAACCCAACTCTCTGGAATTCCAGCCCCTTCAACCAACATGATAATACCATAGTGTTTGGGGTAAATTCGAGAGGATCTAAGATCACTTCTGTGTTTTCATCTAGATGTAACATTGATGCACCACACAATATCATTTTCTCACCTTGCCATGCCTCCAAAGTTCCTAGAGGGGAGAAGCAATGGTCTGTATCCGTTACTCAAGAGATTTAGCACTTCTGTTACATAGGTGTTCTCTTGAGCTCTCTGTTTAGAAACCATGATTGATTTTAGCATCTAAAATTCTCCTAGGGCATTTCTTTTGAAAACAAGGATCAAGAGATCTCTTTCTCAGTACTTTTCATCTATACCAGTGGTTCTCAACCTTCCTAATGCTTCGACCCTTTAATACAGTTCCTCATGTTGTGGTGACCCCCAACCCTAACATTTATCCATTTTACAGATGGAGAACACTGATACAGAGAGTCTTAGGCAACCCCTGTGAAAGGGTCGTTCGACCCCCAAAGGGGTCCCGGCCCCCAGGTTGAGAACCACTGATCTATACTATACAGGCCCCAGTAGCAAGTTAAATATATATCTATTGGCTTTATGGGACTTAATAAAAGGGGGGAAAAGGTAGTTTTGATTTTCAAAGTTGTCTGTAATTGGCAGGGTCATAACTCTAGGTAAGCTCAGGATATATTGTTTGGCTATGAACTGATGATTATCCGGGCAGAAACAGCCCTTTATGCTTTGGTCAGCATTATTACAGGAGAACAGATGCTTTCTGGCATAACCAGAATTTTTTTACAACTGCCTTAATAGTTAAGTGATTGTGACTTCATGCACGTTCATAAATAGCTTCAGGTTTATATGTAGAACTGGAGGATTTATTATTAGGGACAACCCTAAGGATTTACACTGCAATCATAAGACTTTCCTGAGAGTACGGTCCATTGAATAGACCTGAGTGGGATTCTGAGTAGACTGTGTAGAATGGCCCTTTCAGCTGGAAATAACAGTCCTGTGCAATTTGATAATTTAAAATTTTTCCATAAGAAAATAAGAGCTTTTCTAGATCTGGACCAGCATGCTGCTTCATACAACAGCCAACCAGTTGCCTGGATGAGTCGGCAAACACAGAGATCATGAGGTTGGCTGCTAGCATTGGGTTTCAGAGGTTTACTGCCTCCAAGTATGGAGGTTTCCTTTGCTCACCATGACTAATGGCCATTAATGGTCCTCTCATCCATGAATCTAATTACCTTTCAAAGTTTGTGTGTGTAAAAGGTACTCATTGGTGTTAAATATCGACACCTTGGCCGAATCCGCACCGGGAAATTCAATCTAGATCAAACCAAGTTTGAAAATAAACTGCACCTTTTCATCAAGGTTTCAACCTCTCCACCGCAGCATGTTTCCAGTGAAGACATCTAGGCCTATCTCAGATTCAAGAAATGTAACAATCCCCACTACCACGTGATTGGCTTGGCGGGTCTCACCTGATTGGTTGTTGTGCCATGTTGGGGTGAGACCTTTTTTTTTCTCCCGCAAAAACATTCTCACGATATGACGTCAGCACGTCATCATGTCAGCACGTCTCCCCCGCCCAAGTTTCTGATTGATTATCATTCTCTCGTGCTCTTGCGAGAACAGCACCGCGCACACTGATTGGTTGTAAGGCATTTGCGTCATGCTCCACGGCGGGAAATTTGAACCAGGATTAGACCCCCGAACCTCCCCTCCAAACTGGATCGAAGACGTGTTTTTTGAAAACAGGTTCGGCAAACCTTTTTTGAAGCAGGTTCGGCAAAGACGTGGGAATGAGCACCAAAACCTGGATGAATCCTTGTTCATCGATCAGGCAGTGGGGAGTTCTTCCTGAATCCTTGATATTTCGCGTATCATGTGATTAATTGACCGTGGGGAATCAGCCCCTTTGGGGTCTTTCCTAAGCCTGCCCTGCTCAGCTAGAAAAAGAGTGTAGACCATCAGAAATAACTTCACGGGGGTCCCGCAGAAGGAGGAAGAATTGGTGGAACTTATATATGAGTACCAGCATTTTTTTCCAAGCAAGAAAAACACTGTTTATAGCCATCTGTGCTGGTGGCTATTACATCCTCCATCTTGCTGCTTATCTCTGCTTTGCTTATCTTATACCTGGTAATACACATTTTCTCCTCCTTTCCTTGCATCTTTCTGCAATATTTGGAAAACTGTTCTGGCCTAATATGCATAGCTCAAGTTCTTTTAAAAATTTCCAGGAGCAGAAGTTGCGGAAAATAATTTTTCAGTGCTTTTGTTTTAAGTAATTCCTGTTTTAAATAATTCCATAGCACATTTACCTCAGAATGCTCGCTTTCACAACCGGATCGATGTGATATCAGTGTCCGTTATCTCCTCTTCTGTGATATTGTACCACCTGGGTTCACAATCTATACAGGCCTTGATAACGTTTGCTGCTCTGATAGCCCTGTTAATATGCTTATCTGAGTGGGCTTTATCACATTATCACCACAATTTCCATTTCAAACCCATGCTGAGCTTAAAAACAAACCACTGTTAGTGGTGCAAGAGGTTATAAACCAATTAAAAGGGCAAAGGAAATGAGTGATGTCACTAAAAAAATTGCTGAAATTACCTCATCTCTGACATATGGCGAAAGGGACGTTTCAGTGTCAAACTGTCCTCACGTGGCAGTTTGAAATCTGGCAACGGTCTGTTGCTCTGCAGACGGTAAGAATGCTGTTAACTACATGTAAATACAGATTGGAATATTTACACAGCTTGCTTCTCAAATCAACCTCTTCCTGAACCCACATAGCATAAAGGCTTAACAAGGCAGAGTCTAAAGCTGATCAGGATTACAAGTTGCCAGAAAACCCCGAATGCCTCAGTGGGGGGATCTTGGTGACTTTTCTCTGAGCTTTCACCAGACTGCTGCAGCCTTAAGTCACTGAATTTTTTTTTAAAGAAGTCATTGTATGAATCATTTATACAGAGGAGAGCTGGTTGTGGAATGGATCCAAAGGACAGTGAGCAGAGATCCCTCACGGAACAGAGTTTTATCACCTTTCCTCCTTTCACTGCTCCATTTTTAAGCATCAGAGGGTCTTCAAGAACAGCCTTGCATTGGAGAGGGTTGCAGTGGGAAATTGGATAGTTAAAAATCACAGACATGTAGAAGTGTGTTGCACGTTCATGATACAACAATCTTATGTTTATTTCAAAGGTGAGCTGACACCTATGCAATGGTTTCTTATTTGCCCTGCCTTCATATTTTAAAGGAGGTATGTTTTGGGTTGCCAGCTCCAGTTTGGGAAATACCTGGAGATTTGCGGGGGGATGTGTGCCTGAGGAGGAGTTTGGGGAGAAGAGAGACTTCAGTGGGGTATAATGTCATTGAGCCCACCTTCCAAAACAGCCAATTTCTGCAGGTGAACTGATCTTTGTTGCCTGGAAATCATTTGTAATTCCAGAAGATCAGGGCCAGCTTTAAGAAGTGAAGTGCCCAATTGGAATTTTTTTGTGGTTCACCTTGTGATCAACTGGAATGCATGGGTGCACTTTCCCCCTCGTCTCTCCCCCCACCACCATCACAGACACTGCTGCCACTGCCACAGCATTAACTGGCTCAGAGACTGGGAGCACTCACGCATCTCCAAACTCACTAGCCTCTCAGCCAACCCGCCCCGCTACTGCTTTCTCCACCGCTTTTCTTCACCAGCCTTTTTTCCACCCTCGTTAGCATAGAAAATAAAATGCTTCTCCCGCACCCGCCCAATCAGTGCATGCCCCACCTACCGACAGACCAGCCACACTTCCACTCTTACTACAGCTTTTCTACTATTGCTAGTATGCTCGGCTCTGCCTGTGTGGTGAGAGCACCGATTTGTCTCCAGGCTTTCCCAATGGTTCTCTAGTAAACACGGGACTCAATTGGGCAAAATCGGCGCAATCAGCCTAAAGCTGGCCCTGCAGAAAGTCTCCAGACACCACCTGGAGGTTGGCAATGTTAGATGCACCAGTTGGCTGGCATGCCAACTCTAATTGGCCCATGGAGAGACTGACCTCCCCCCCCCCCCCAAGTTCACATGAGGTTGAGGGGCCAGGGTGCAGTTGGGAGGTGGAACATGGCAATGTGCCCATGGAAAGTGGCACCCGGGGCTCTAGCCTCTTCGTGCCTCACTCACTGCACCAGTGTCCCCCCGTGCTTCTGATCTGATATGTTTGGAAAGGTTGTTGATGCCATTTTTTAAAATAGCATCTGTGGCTACCGTTTGTGGTGTAGGCTAAAATTGACCCTCATACACACACACTTTGTCTGCAAAATTTATTCCATTAAAATTAATAAAAACAGTGGTCATTCATCTCATAGTAACTGATTCACCCTTCTGTGTATAACTAAGCCGGCAATTGCATTGTGCAGTTGTTACTTTCTTTTGTTGTACAGTGGGTTGGACTAGATGACTCTTGAGGTTCCTTCCAGATCTGTGTTTCTATGTTTCTAACTCTTGCAGGGAGAGCCTCCTCAACAGAGATGTCCCATTCTCTTTCCAAAGCCAGCCATCTGTGGGCATGTTCAGTGGTAGTTTATTTAGTGCCTGTATATTCTGTTAGGCATTTAAAGTGATTTAAAAGCATTGTTGGAATTCCTTCCTGTGGTTCAGCTCTGTTTTTTATTTTAAGCAATATCCATAGAGTATATTAAAGGATTAATAAATTGATACATAAATCTGGATTCACCACCAATTTCTACTCTGTTCCAAAAGAAAGGTAAACTCAAGTCATACTGCCAAGTGTCAACGTTTACTATTTTGTTCTTTCTGGATTTTAAAAAAAGCCAAAGCTTATTTAAAAAATAAAGAATTCAGGGTCTGTTTTTAATTTTATTATTCCAAACAAAGGCTGGAATTTTAAATAAGCATCTGAACGATCCAAAACACTGACGTCAAAAAAATAAACTAGATTAATAGTTCAATCTTAATTGGGTTTCCTTGGGGCTGATTTGCATATTACAAAGTCTGCATGTCCCCCATATGTACTTGGTAAAGACAAGTTGTAGAAATTCCCAACCAGGGAGCATCAGTGGCGTAGTGGCTAAAAGCAGTGACTAAGAGCAGGTGCACTCTGATCTGGAGGAACCGGGTTTGATTCCCAGCTCTGCTGCTTGAGCTGTGGAGGCTTATCTGGGGAATTCAGATTAGCCTGTACATTCCCCCACACACCAGCTGGGTGACCTTGGGCTAGTCACAGCTTCTCGGAGCTCTCTCAGCCCCACCCACCTCACAGGGTGTTTGTTGTGAGGGGGGAAGGGCAAGGAGATTGTAAGCCCCTTTGAGTCTCCTACAGGAGAGAAAGGGGGGATATAAATCCAAACTCTTTTTCTTCTCTTCTTAATGCCCAGGTATGAACTGAGCCAGTTCAGGTTGACTACTTATAAATTTCTTTCAGCAAGGCAAATAGTTCCTTGGGGATGTTTCAGGTCAGGAAAAGTGGTACAGTAGATTGAGGGGCTGAAACCACTTGTCCCGATCCAGATTGGTTGAAAATTGAATTCTGAGCACTGAAGTTCTTGTGATGTACCTTCAGGTGCATGTGTGAGTTGAAGTTCCTGTGGTGACCCCATGTTTATTACATGTATTTCGTAACCCATGGATTGGGGGATGGGGGGCACATACTATTCATTTATTTAGATTATTTTTATGCTGCCTCTCCAGGAACCTGACTCAGGCAGGTTACAAACTAACAAACAGAATATTAAATGTTATTAATTAAAATCCAGCCTAACATTTCCAGCCAACCGTACAACTAGAGATCTAAGCACCGAGAGCTTAAAATAAGGGTTTCCAGACTAAAATAGTGCTTTAAAACAATCATCCCTTTAATGAAATCTTGGGAAAGAGGAAGCATTTTGGCCTGGTGCCTCAAAAAGGAAAAAGTATCCAGTACATAATGATTTCAGTATTACTTTCAAGATCCTGTTGATTTCAAGGAAAGGTTCTTGTATTTACAGACTGTATTTGGCATGTTGGAGAAATTAACCAGATTTTCTCAGACATTTGAAAATTGCTAATAATGTCTGTTCCACCTCTAATTGTTCTACTTTCTTCTGAACAATTTTAAAAAATTCTGCTGCTAACTTGAAACAGCAGCCACCTTTGCGACATCTTTATCATGTTCTTCAATTCTTTTGTGGCTATTTTGATTGTGCTTGTTGATTTTGTGTGGTAACTGTATTTGGGTGGATTCTGGAGTGTCATGTCTGATTTGCTTTTTACTGTATTGTTTTGATGCAGCCTTGGGAGGTTTTAACTCAAAATGTGAGGTGAAAGTGTTTTACATGAATGAATGCCATCCATTCTCCCACAAAGCTTGGTGTGAGAGCTGTGGTCCCATGCCTCAGGGAAGCATGGGTGATTATGGTATGTAGTCGACCCACGCGGTCAGCGTAAGAACGAGACGAGACGCGAAGATAACATCTGGTGGAGATCGCCAGCAGCGGGAGACCGGAGGTCCGTGTTCCTAGCGAGTCTCCCGTCTGCCGGTTCCTGGCACCTTTTATTGTTATCCTATTGGAAGTGTAGGAGAGGGAGGACCCGAGGGAGTTCAGGGAAGCGGGAGAGGCCGGAGATGTCATGCTGATGCATGATCTCATCTGGCTACGTCTTGGAGAGGAAGCGTGGCGTCTGAGCCTAATCTCACCTGGGGCAAGACCATTGTCCCTGCGCCGGTGGTGGAGCCGAGGCAGTTCATGACCCGTGACTCATGGGGGATGAGGGAGTGAGGTGCGGTGCGACCAGCAAGGCCGTGAGTCCGTTGGCGTCCCCAAAGTTCTACGGTGCTGCTGGATCAGCAGTGCATTACTACATCTCCTCCTTTTTACATTTTGAAAAGGGCGGCAGCGTTAGAAGGCGATTTAAAGGGGCTTGTCTCCTCCAGCCGTCTGGTATTAAGCTGACCAGCATGTAACATTAAGAACTTATGCGGGGCAGGGAAATTCGAGGGAGCTTCTTACACCGCGATTACAGGCAATATTAGACACGCACTGAAGGCAGAAACAAGATGTGTGAGGCCACAATTAAACCAATGCAGAGCTGTACAATAGCTCAACCATCCCCACTCCCGGCAGCCAGCTCCAGAGGGCTGACCACCAATGCGGGGCAAAACATCCATACTTCAGATTAGATACAACTTCTTGCAGCTCACGACTTTCATGTGTAGATGGGAGATTATCAGAAAGATTAAAACAACACATATTATGTACATTCTCACAACCTTGGTGGTGTAACAACAACAAGTAATCAATAAGCTGACACGATTGTCACAGGGTCGCTTGACCCGAAGTTCCTGCTGCTCGGAGGCCAGGGCCCAGAGCGGTGGAGGTGGAGTTGATGGACCCATGGGGAGCACAGGCCAGCCGGCCAATAGTCTTGCTTGTGTAAAGCGAGTCGGGGACTCCCACTAGGGAAGTTCGCGAGGGAGGCGAACTCTGCTTCGAGAGCTCCAGCGTCGCTCCGACCAGGAGAGTCGAAAGCAAGCAGAAGCGGAGCTGTGGCGTCGAGCTCCCAGAGGTGGAGCCTGGGTAGAGACGATGGTGAGGCGACTGAGGCAACAAAGAGTTCCAGCTGAGAGAGTGGCGGGAACATGAATTAGCGTTCTCTCCCGCCAGGTCCAGAACCAGCCCCTAGGAGCAGGATGTTTCGAACATGGGGAATGTCCTCCGTGTGTGTGCAGTTCCAATTGGCCGAGCCGATGAATGGGCGGGTGGTTCCTTCAGCTTAGCTCTGCCCGGTGATCGCAGTATGGAGTGTGGGTCGTGGTTAGCGACAGTCTCTTGGTGACAAAGGGAGAGCTGGCGGGAGAAGGTTTGGGCGACAGGTCCCCAGTCGGCTCATAGAGTACCTGATGGATGAGGCATTCATGAAGAGGGCTTAGCCCAGACTCGCTAGGAAGTCTCGAGGCTGCAGGCGGGGAGCAGGCAGAGCTTAGCAGGCTCCGACTCCCTAGAGTACTAGCTGGAGCAGAAGGATGAGGCGTTGGCAGCGACCCCTTAAACTGCTCCCAGATGTTGGTCTGGTGGCTTCGTCAGGGGTGGCCGGTCGCCATCGGCAGGGGAGGCAGTAAGAGCAGGCAAAAGGATGAGTGAGTGCGCCGAGTTGGCGTGTGGTCATAAGGAGAGGCGGCACAGAGGTTCTCGGGTGTCTCGGGGTGGTCTTGCTGGCCATGGCTTCGAGGAGAGCTGGTTGGTGAGTCGCCTTGGCGTCTCCCCAGGTCATTGGTCTTTGAGCGTTAAGCGGCAGCGTTCCTGTTGAGATCGCTGGGGCGGGATCCTCTAGAAGATGTGTTCCATCTCGGGATGGGGTTGGTTTCCCTCTGGCGCCATTCCATGGGTTGGCCTGTCATGGCCCAGTCCCGAGGAGTCCACAGGGACCTGTAGGAAGAGGGACTGAAACACACCCCCTTTTCCCAGGTTCGAGAGGGCGAGTCCCGCCAGGCCTCAGTTTTAAGCCGGATGGCGGAGATGGGGATCGAGTTCAGTGTTTAGAATTTAATATAAGAAGGAAGAAGGCTTGTTTTGCAGCCTGTGAAGGTTGCTTTTAATGCAATCCTCCTGGGGCCGCCTACTCCTCTCTTTCTTTAGTTGTTTGACAGGGAGGGCAGGAGGTGGCTGACCCTGGTGGGAATTGGCTTCAGAGCTGTCATCAGGGTCGCGACAGAAGCTGCAGGAGTCCGAGCCTCGAGGGGAGGGCAGAGGCCGAGGTCCCTGGGGGATTGTGGGTATGCATGCTTAATCAGCAACACAAAGAAGGGGCTTTGGAGGCCTTTTGGGGGATGAAACATCCGAGGGAATGAAGCAATAAAAGGCGATTAGAGGCAGATTTCTCGCACACACAAAGGAAGAGAAAAGGGGGGGGTTCTTTGCAAGGGATTTGCACTTACCGTGACCTTGGTGGCTAATGCAGGAAGCTGGATGGTGCTAAAATTTTGTGATCCCGAATTATCTTGGGGAATTGCGCCCTTGAGACCGCTCCTTAAGGAAGGACTGACTGGCGCTGTACTTGTATGGTACTGATAAAGTTGCCAGAGCTGGGCAACCATAACTAGCCGGGTTTGGGTATTAGGGGCATAATGGCGGCAGCCCTTACTAACTGGGGCCTGTCCTGACAGTGCCTGCGGTGATATCAGGGCCGGGCCCAGATTTTAATCCAGGGAGGAGCTGGTCAGCCAATTGGCCCTCCCGCCCTCTACTGGTTGAAAACAGAAAGAGAAAGGAGGGGAGAGGGAAACAGTTTCCTTCTACGGAGATAGAGAGTGAACTTCTGAAGTCACAGTTGGGATCAATGATCCATTGATGGCCTTACCCATCCCAGACCAAAGTCGTTTTGACCCTGACTCATGAGGTCCCTTCCCCAGAGATTGGCGTGGATGTCTAAGGCGATGGGAAGCGGACTGTGAGCTGCCGCTCGAGACCCTGGGCTGTTGACCGTGGCCAGGCGGATGCTCCGTCTGTGGTTTGTCTCCCCACCCCAGATGCTTGGGCAAGCCTCGGTGGCCACTGAGTCCGAAGACCTTTCGTACTCTGATAGCGGTAACATCAGCGGTGTCCACCAGGCCCTTGAACTTACATCCTTCTATGGCGAGCTCCAGGTATGGTAGAGCTCCCGATAGAAGCGTTCCACTGCTTTCGCGGCGGTGGTGTAGAGCTGCGCCATGTTGGCTGCTGGGGCTCATTAGCCTTTATTGGAGTCGGCGAACTGGCAGCGATGGGGCAAGAAGAATCAGCTGGCGCCCAGCGCTGGCTCCGACAGGCAACTCCTGTGGGATGTTTGTCCAGACCTGGAGATGGATGGGTCCTTAGTGCGTGGAGTCGATCACTCGGGGCGATGAACAGTCCCTGTTGTGGCAGAGGCCTTTGGCAGCACTAGCCCAATTGTCCCGGTAGGGATGGGCGCAAATCATACTGGGTTAGGGCGACAAGAACCTGCATTGGGGGAACTTAAAGGAGATGGGCTACAGGAACATGCGGCCCGGATGCCACGAAGGGGGGTGTGGTTTTTGGCAGGGGCGCTGGCGTTTGGGTCTGCTCTAGTACTCTCCTCCTTGGTCCTGGGCTGGGGAGGCGCCGGGCCGGGGAGTTTCCCGGCCGGGCAGTCGTTTCTCCAGTGGAAACCTTTCTAAGCAACGTGGGCACGGGTCTTAGGTGGCCTTCTCCTCCTGGGGAGGACCACTCCTCCACATCGAGGTTGCCAGAGCCCCCGGGCTGCCTACACTCCCGCCCGAAGTGTCGGGTCTGCGCCCAGTTAAAGCAGTTATCCTGGGGCTGCCTCCCGCGGTGGAGTGCTGCGGCCCGAGGGGAGGCTCGCTTGGTGGGAGGGAGGACCCGCTGTCCTGGCAAGCCTTAAGCATGCCGGCCAGTTCAGGATTTTGCCCAGGCCCGTGATCGCCTAAAGCCTCCGTGGGCGTTCTCTTTGCGAAGCGCATGAGGAGCCGCGTTTTGGGCCTCCCTCGCCATCTACCTGCCTCTTGGCTTCCTGGAGCCTGTTCACAAGCTTCGGCTAGGGCTCTTGGGGTTTTGCGGATGGAGGAGCACTACAGGTTGGTTGGTCGGCGTTGGGGACCTTAACAAATGCCTTATAGAAGCACTCAGAGGCGACCGTAAGGGTGGCCTCAGGCAGGACAATCTGATCGTTGGGGTTGGCCAGCATGAAGCCGTAAAGCTGCGGCGGCGGTGTAGAAGCGCCGCCAGAGGTGGCTACTCTGTTGAAGCACTGCTGGCGGAAACTCACTTTCCCAGACCACAAATTGTGCAGGGCTCAGGAGCATCACGAAAGGTGGTCTTCCAGTCGTCTGGAACCATTAGGTGGTTCCTTGCGATGGCCTCCAGCATGCCTCTCGCGTGGGGCTAGTGACTCGATCCCGCATTGCTAGAACTCAGTGAGGATGTTATAGCTTAAAGGGCGATGCACGACAACCAGCGAATGGCCACCCTACCCCTCTCGGTATCTGTGAAATGGGCCAGGGCACAATGCAAGAATCTGGCATGCGTCTTCCGTCAGGGTTTCTTTCTTCTGCAGATCGTGGCTAATACGTTCTAGGGTTTTGAAACAGCGCCATTACAAATGAAGCTGGCCCGGTCACAGTGGCCCGGAGAAAATGAAGAGCGAGGAGCAGGAGGAAGCTGAGCCCAGCGGGAGAGTTTGAAATGGGTGAAGGAGCAAGGGGCAGAAGGAGGACGAGGCGTCCAATTTAGTGGATAGAAAATTCGGGGTTGAATTTGAAGGTGAAAGATCGAAAGGAGGAAGTGACCTACAGCAAAGGAGCCATAGGTCTGCAGGCTGATGGCGACAAAACATTGTCTCCATCCAGTAGCGACATCGGTAGCGAGGCTCCTGTCGCGAAGAGTCGCCCGATGTTTTCCCAGTCCTTAAGATTCAATGTCCCCCCTCTGGGTACCATGGACACTGAGCTTCAATCTCCTCAACCAATTTGCGCAGCTCCCGCTAACTACGGGGACCCTACGCATTTGGCTAACGCTTTCAGTTCGTCCAGCGTGCTTGTCATAAGCCCTGCTTTTGCAAGCTCCCATACTCACCGGTGTTCCGTCGGTTGACGAGAGTGTCCTAGGGCGGCGTGTCTCTGAATCGCCCGATCAGAGGGACGAAGCGATGAAGCGGTGGTCCCCTGGATCGCGCCGATCCAGGCTTGGAGCAGCATGACCCCTTCCCCAGGCTGACGGTGAGCAGGGTGGAGGTTCGAGGATTCCCGGGTTTCGGCACCAGCTTGTAGTGCGACCCGCGGTCAGCGTAAGAACTGAGGCCGACGGAGATAACATCTGGTGGAGATCGCCAGCAGCGGGAGACCGGAGGTCCTTGTTCCTAGCGAGTCTCCCGTCTGCTGTTTCCTGGTACCTTTTATTGTTATCCTATTGGGGAAGTGGAGGACGGGGGGGGGAGTTCGGAGGCGGGAGGAGTGGAGATCATCATGTGATGCATGATCTCATCTGGCTACGTGCGGAGAGGAGCGTAAGCGTCTGAGCCTAATCCTCACCTGGGGGCAAGACCATTGTCCCTGCGCCCGGTGATTGAGCCAGGCAGTTCATGACCCGTGACTCATGGGGGGATGAGGAGTGGGGGTGCGGTGCGACCAGCAAGGCCGTAGGTCCGTTGGCGTCCCAACGTTCTACCACGGTGCTGCTGGATCAGCAGTGCATTACTACAATGGTAACCACCGGGTTAGAGCTGATCACATGGGTCTTCCCTGCCCAATCAACATCCTTTCTTCCAGCAGCGTACTGATTGGGTGGGAATGACCGATGCAGATGTTCCTGCTCGCTTATTGCTCTTGTATCTCCAGGAGGCTAGAATTGTATTTTGCTGCATTAAGCACTGGAACCAATTACATTTCTATATTAATTCCTACTGCTTGAGTGCTTTTAAGAGATTATGTGCTGTTATATTAAGGGGGAAATGAGCCCACTTGTCAAGAGGAGTCTGTTTCTGATCTCAGAGGTTGTGGGCCAGACCACAATTCTGTCGTATAACCTTTATGAGAAGTGAAGCCCTGCAAATTGGCCTGCCCTGTAAAATTGTATTGCTAGCTCTTTTCTCCGTAATAGGGTTATATAAGACATTGTGGTGGTCTGACATTGAAATAGTATGAAGTGTTTGGACAGCCTGACTGGCCAAATGATCTATCTAGGCCAGTGGTCATTACCCTTTAATCTGTTCCTGCCCACTAAGTGCACGACATTATTCTCAAATGCTTCCTAAGCCACAAGTGAAAAATTAGGTCGTAAAAACAGCATTCCAGACAAGGTAGCTTTATTGATACAGGTATATTTATGATGGATGCATACGATGCATAGATCTCGGGCATGCTTACAATGAAACCCTTGAGCCTGATCGCTGTCTGCGGATTCCTTGATGTTATGTTTGGTTCCCATTATTTGTGTTCCTGTTTGAAAGGTCGGGGCGGGGGAGGATTTTATCCTCCAGGTAGGGTAAGCGGCACAAAACTACTCTGCTAGCTGTCAAAAGCCATTGCAAGGAGGAGGAGAAACTACCCAAAAATGTTACTGGTCTGACACATGATTTCAGGCGTCTGTTATCTGCTTGTTACCCAATGTTTCTAGTTGCACGGGCGAAACTAAGTCTAAGTAAGTCTGTCTGTCTGTTCTGGATGGGGTTGGACTTCCCTTGAAGGAATAAGTCCGTAGTCTGGGGATGCTCTTAGATGCAGGCCTCCTGCTGGATAATCATCTGGCAGATGTGGCCAGGCATGCTTTTCGGCAACTTCAAATGGCTAACCAGCTGCAGTCTTTCCTCGGCAGAAAAGATCTGGCCTTTTAAAAGTGTTTGGAACCTTCTAAACAGGTAAAGACTTCTTTTGTTTCATTCGGCATTCCCTTAGTGATCCCCCCCTTCTTGCCTTGCATTTTTAAAAAAATATTTTTGTATGGTTTTAATTGGCTTAATGGTTTTTAAGATGTGTTTTTATTATGTGTGTTTTTAATTTGTCTCCCAGATCCTAGTCTGACTACTGCTCCATGGTAGCTGTATTTCTCCTTTCTCCTGATTTGGCTGGATAAAGGTGTGTTGGGCTAGTCAACATGCCCCTGTTTTGTTTCTATGTTTTTAGGGAAGCTTCTAGACTCTCCTTACCTGATATCCCAGTTATGCTTGGAGACTGGACCATCAAACCATTTATTTTTTGTGTTTATGAAAACCGTTGCAGCAAAGCTGAGAGACTCGTACTGTAGCCCTTTCATGTATTTAGACAGTTTGGCTTTCCAATCCATGATTCTGAGGTAGAGATGCATGTAAGAAGAACACTGACTTGTTCTCATAATACTGTGGTGTTCTGGTAAGAGACTGGTCTCCATAGGGTTTCCAGTCAACTGGCAAAAGAGTTGGAGGCAGGGACATGGTGAGGAGGGCAGGGAATACCTGGAAGCAACAGCAGTAGCTCTAGGAATTACTAGACACTCTGTGACTTCACCATAGAGCTATTGGAAGCTCCCAGAGCTGTCACCATCGCTTCTGAATATCGTCCAGATATTCTCTGGAAATGACATCACGTGGGTGATGTTGGTGAGTTTTTAAAAAATTATTTATTTTATTTTCACCTTTTCCCTGTTGCTGCTCCCTGCAGTGATGGGGAATTAAGAGGCCGGGGCACAGAATTCCCCATCGCAGCCCTATGCCTCCAGTATCTGATGTTCGAGTTCTAGTATGAAGTACTTACTATCATTGCTGTGAGATCCAAAAGAGAATTAATCTGAAGTCTTCTTTTACATCAGGGTTTAATTTTGGTTTGTATACTTATTTCTTAGAATATGTAAATAACAACGAATAATGTAAGTCATAAAACTGACTTGAAAGGTAAACTGCAAAACACAAACGCCTCTGTCTGATTGTTATACGTGCCTTAACCCTTTTAAGAACATCTTTCTGTTATTGTTTCTGGATAAATCAGATTGCTCAGTGAAGCAACACAAATTGCCCATTGCTTTCAACTGTAATGAATGAGAGTCGGGGCGCTATCGAGCGTTGCTGGGCTATCCAGAAGGTGTGCGTGTGCACACGTATATTTGTTTGCTACAGTCTGTACTTAGAACAGGCAAAGAGGAAATTGTGTTCTGAACAGGAGAAAGTGCTGTAGCAACCTATTGTGATGAATGGGGTGTGGTCAGTTCAGGAATTAGACAACAGTGATGAAGTTTGACCCTGGTACACCAGCAGAAGCCATTGTGAAATGTGCCTTCCCCATCCAAGTTGTACCTTGTTAAGTGTATTGAAATCAATGGGCTTCGGTGTTACTCTATTTAAAACTGTACCGTGAAATGCTTTCCATGCTAAAAGTTCCAGTTTCATAGCCTGGCATCTCTTTTCCAAAATATATCAGGTTGCAAGACTGGGAAAGACCTCAGCCAGGGAACTTGGAGGGCCACTGCTGGTCAGAAGAGATTCTATGGGCTGGTTGGGCCCCATGGACTGACAATAAAAGCTAGCACAAGAGAGAGAAAGAACATGAGAAGAGAAATAGAGGAATTCTCTTACAGCTGAAATCCTCCGAGTAAACGCCAGAAGGAAGGCAAGCACAGAAAATTCTGGTAGAGCATTGGCTTATTGGAAAGGAATGTCTCCACATTTAGTTTGGACTGTTTTCTCTCTCAGTCTCAAGAAAGGAGCAGCAGGGACACACTATAGATTATATTGATTGGCTGGAACTAGTCACATACCTCCTTGCGCCCCTAGAATGTGTTTTGCAAGATGGGTCAGTGACTCGTGAAGTGATAGGACATTACCAGTTCCCTGCTGAATGTGACCAGGTGGCAGGGCTAGAGCAGTTGAAGAATAGGCCGATCACATGCTAGCCAGGAGTTGCTGTATTTTCACTGAGTTTGCAACCTCAATGGTTGAACCAGTGTTCCGTTCGGAGGCAGGTACTTTTTTAAAAAGCATTTTGTTGTTCAACATGACAAGCTGCTGAAATCGAAAGAGAAAAACCATCTCTTTACACACTCACTCATATTAAATAGTTAACACTTATACATCTGTGTGGAAGGTGACTTGTAGATTTACGTGGCAGTGCAGTAGAACAAGGTGGATCCATTCCAAATTACCTGGTTTCCTTGCAAAAATACTCTCTGTGGGTTTTGGAGGGGAATAATTTAAGACACACACACACACACCCACACACACACACACATCATATTCTCCTAACCTTTTGAACAGTCTGTCTTATTGCTAGGAAAATCCACTGCCCTCAGTTCACTGGCAAGTAGCTTTTGAATGTAACTCCGTGCTAAAATTTCACGGCTCGTCCAGAAAACTAGTAATTTTCCCTGACCCAAGATCTGTCCAATTACTAGCTCCAATCATTCTGCAAGAGAGAATGCTTTTGGCTCTGGCCACAAGCTGTGAAATGGATTTATCTGTGCAGCCCGGGCTTGGGGGGCAAAGTACTTTTTTTAAAAAAGGTTCAATTAATTAGAAATAACAGTAGAAGGACTGCCTGAGAGCCAGTGTGGTGTAGTGGTTAAGAGCAGGTGGAGATCTAGGTTTGATTCCCTACTCCTCCACCTGAGTGGCAGAGGCTTATCTGATGAACCAAATGTGTTTCCACACTCCTGCATTCCTGCTGGGTGACCTTGGGCTAGTCACAGTTCTTCAGAACTCTCTCAGCCCCGTCTACCTCCAAGGTGTCTGTTATGGGGAGAGGAAGAGAAAGGAGCTTGTGAGCCACCTTGAGTCTCCTTACAGGAGAGAAAGGTGAGGTATAAATTCAAACTCCTCCTCTTCCTCCTCCTCCTCCTCCTTTTTCATGTTTTGATTTCAGTGTATTCACATGGAATGTGTGAGTTTGTGAATACTACATGGTAAATGGATGCCAGGGGTAGAGAAAAGCAGACAATAAGAATATCAGTAAAACACCAGAGGAAATAGGATTGAGCAATCATTTAGAATGGTGTTGGCAAACAAGACTTTCTGTTATGCAGGTGTTCTTGGTAACTAAGAGGAATGTAGAACCCCTTCCTCTGAGTGGTAGGTCACAACCAAGGAGGAGGCTGGATATATGCTGGGGTGCAAGTGTTGGGTTGCCAATTTCCAGGTGGCATTTGGAAATCTCTTGCTATTACCATTAGTTTTCAGACAACCCAAGATTAATTCCCCTGGAGTAAATCCCTGTTTCGGAGGGTGGATTCTATGATATTATATCCTGCTGAGGCACTCTTCTCCTGAAACCCCACCCACCCCTTCAAAGCAAAATCCCTCCCCTGTACTGACCTATGTAAGCTTGCTGCTTATATTGATTGGCACTGGCACCAACCAGTCTGGTGATTGCAAAGGCTGTGCCTCGGAATCCTTCCATTGACGGCTCCGCCAATGAGAGTGAAGGATGGTTGGACTTCAGTTTTTAAAAGCTGTCAGGGAGGGACAGCTGTTTTTTCCTTACCGGTGAGATTCTGGCTGGGAAAATAGGATGATAAAACATTTTGGTGGACATTGATTCACAGTATTGACATGAGTAACATCCACACAGCTGACTGATCACTCACCTTCAGAAGTAGAAGAGTACGTCATATCATTTAGATAGGATTGCCAGCATCCAAATGGGACCTGGCAATCTCCCAGAATTACAACCCATCTCCAAACTACAGAGATCAGTTCCCGTGGGGAAAATGGCTCTCACCCTGCCGGGAGCTCAGAATAAACTACATGGGATAAATGAACTAATGGTGTGGCTCAATTAAAAATCACTCCATATAGCATACAAGGGGCATGCAGTCAGAAAAGGAACAGCATGGTAGATCCAAGCATCTTCCAAGAAGCCTCATTCCAGCTTGAGGAGCTGTCCTCCAACAGAAGAACACTGCAAGAAGACAAAAGACACCCAACTCGAGCCGAAACAAAGTGGAGTGTAAATATTTTAATAAGTCTTGCTTAGTGGAGTGGTAGGCAGGATGGAGGATCCAACCCAGTATTTGTCACTGGGGAAGAGCCCATGTTTTTTCTTCTGGAATTTTGTTTGCTTGTTTATATTTCTTGAGATCCGTTATAAGTAGTAGGGGCAATTTAGGAAACGTTCAAGAAGGGCAACTTTCTTACAAACTTTCTCCCCTGACCTGGAGGACATCTTGTCGGTGTTTCCCACACTGTGCTCAAGAAGGCAGGAAATGATGTAACAGCTCGTCTTCCCATCAGCATGGGAGCGTCTTCTCAGTCCTTTTCCTGCCTCTACAGGGAGAAGCAGCAAGAGTGCCAGCTCTCTGCGAATCACTGAATTCGGCGACTGTAGAAGCCATTGAAATTGAATGTTTTGTTACAAACTGTCTCTTTCAGAATGCTCATTTTCATCATGATCAGAATGAACATTTTAATCATGTGTTTTCCAATAATACAAATGACCGAATGCCTAGTAATTAATATAAAGCTATTTTATATCAGCGGTGTTTAGGCAATTGATGTTGCCGCATAGCCTAGACCCGTGGTGGCGAACCTTTGGCACTCCAGATGTTATGGACTACAATTCCCATTGGCCATTCTGGCAGGGGCTGATGGGAATTGTAGTCCATAACATCTGGAGTTCCAAAGGTTCGCCAGCACGGGCAGACCGATTGAACTTTATAAACTGCTGAGGCATTAGAGCCCTCAGTTTATTGTACATGACAGTGATGCACTAATACTAACGAGTCTGTTGTTGTTGTGAGAAGTTGCCTAACGATTCGAATTCTTCTTTAGCTCTTAATATTATGAATTCTTAAGTTACACCAGAGAGATGTTGAGTTTCTTTCTAGAACCATCTTTGCTTTTTTCATGGTGATGTTGAAGACCTTTCAGTTACACGTGGAGCGTTCTGCCTGGATGTTATTGGGAAGTGAGCACCCCCTGATTTTCCTTTGCTCTTTCCCTGACCTGGCTGGTTGCAGTGTTTTGGGAAAGATGGCAGCAAATTTGAGGTGGCATCCATGTGGAGCCAAGGAAGTCTGGATCTTTCTGGGATCTACTCACATTGGTGTCTGCTCACTATGGTACCCTCCATAGAGGCCATCCCTGCACCTGCCCATCATACAATAACAGTATGTCATTTGCTATTTAAGAAAAAACTTGTAAAAATCCCTAGTGGTGAGGAGGGAGAGGGAAGATTGGTACAGGGAAAATGCAGGGAAACCTACCATTTGCCTTGTTGCTGCTGTGTTGTGTCTGCAGCTGACACAGGTATGGAAAACCACACAAGCTTACCCCAAGTGGAAAACACTCTAGTCTGTAATCCATGCTTGGTGGTAGTGGTGAAAAGTGCCATCAGGTCGCAGCCAATTTATGATCACCTGTAGGGTTTTCAAGGCAAGAGACATTCAGAGGTGGTTTGCCATTGTCTGCATCTGTGTCCCAACCTTGGACTTTCTTACTGGTCTCCCATCCAATTCCTAAACAAAATTGACCCTGCTTAGCTTCCAAGATTTGACAAGTTTGGGCTAGCTTGACCTATCCAGGTCAGGACAATCCATGCTTATTAGAGAAGAGAAGGGCAGCTCCATCCAAGAGTTGGACGCTTGGCCATGGTGCCTAAAGAGGCATCCTAGCGGTGTGCAGAGGCTTGAAGATGCCCCAAAAATCGAAATTTATAATTTGGAGCAACTATCATTTCAGAAACTGATTCTTGGGTCCCCTTGTCCCCTGAAGGGCTGTTATGCTGGTGTAAGTATCTTGCTGCTGCTGGAACTGTACTTTTGGATCCAACTCTCTGACTGGAGAAAGAACCTTGATAGTTGGATTTTGAATGAGGTATTTTTTTATTGTTGAAATAAGCACATTGATTTCATGAGGCTAATTTTGTCCACAGATTGGACACTTAATGTGCATGGTAAGGATGCCTCACCAAGCAGATCAATGTGGTTTCAAACTTTAACTCACTCCGCATATTTACTGATAGCCCTTCCTATGGTGATCTGTTAGCCTAGAGGCAAACACCAGCTCTTTTTTCCCCCAGAGAGTTGGAAGCAGTTTAAAAGTCTCTGCCAGATTCGTTTAGTTTCCGCAGGAAATTCAAGGCCGAATCGCTTAGATTGGCTTTAGGAGTGTAATCCACAAGTTTGGGGTGTTTTGTTAGTGGAAGGGTACAAGCTGCATATTTTAATAGTTTAATGTTTTAATGATAATATTTAACATTGATATTTTATCTTTGTTAACTGTTTCATGTACGTTTTAGGTCATTTATACTATTTCAATGTTGTAATTTGCCTCAAGATCCTTTGGATGAGTAGCAACCAAAAGAATGTAATAAAAAAAGGAATAAGAGAGGGTTTGTTGTTTTGTAACCTGTGCACAGATCTCACTGTTACAATGTAAGTATGCAATTATTGCAGTTTTCATGTTACTTTGGATAATGCCAGCTGCAAGAGAGGAAAATTTATAAATATCCTGCGCCCCCCCCCCCCTTTCCCATATTTCTCAGCTGGCACAAGCTAAGAAATTGTAAAGATACCGATAGCTTGCTGCTTTGTTTCTTAGCACTGCTTATATTTGTAATTGTTTGGATGACACTGCTGCTTCTAAATTCATGAAATATGCAAAATAGTTCCCATGCATGTGTTAATTAAATTATACAGAATGGCTTGCATCTTACCGTGCCTCTCAGCAAGGGTTGGAAGCCTTCCTCCAGCTTAAAACGCCTTCTTCCAACAGAATTGACTTTTCCACTGTGGAAGAGTCCCATCGGTGGGAGTCAGACTTCATACGTTGCTAAGCAGAGTGGTAAGACGCCTGTAGTACATTTTATATTGTTAAAATAACAAAGTAAGTTAAGAACGGATGCGGAAAATAAGTGTAGAGTATGTTTCAGTTGTTCGCAAAATTAGGCTGCAGTTGAGGGATCTTCATTTTTGTCGCTGTAGTTTCACAAGGTCTGGAATGCTTCGATTTCTAGATGAAAAGGGAGGAGTCAAACTGGACGAGGGGGTATCCCCGTGTTTACCCGGGGGCACACCACGCTTTTCTAGAGAGAGCTCTCATCTGAGAACTCCCTTTAGTGGTAATGCTGGGGCCTGATTCTGACAGGAGGGGGCTCTTGCATCCCCCACCAGGTCCATTTTTCCAACCTGTATGTCATTTACTCTGGAGAGGGAGAACAGAATAGCCCAAGATGACTGAAACAAAATTAACTCCAATTATGAGAACTCTGAGTCAGTTCTCATGTTCCGAATCCAGAAATGGTTGGAATATATCTGGGAGCAAGTGACACTGGACATTTTCGATATAATAACAAAAAATAAACTGTGGCAAGATAAACAGAAGGAAGATAAACAGAGCGAAATTTTGAAGATATGGTCAATATATGCGGACTGGATGAAAGAAGCTGGAGTCAATGAGGAGATATGGGAGAAGAGATTACAAAGAATAAACTTACTGCTGTTTGTTTGATAAAATTATGAAGAAAATACAGGGGGAGGGGAAAAAGGGGAAAATGTATTGTTTGAAAACAAATCAGGAATATTAATATAAAATGGAATATTCAAATGGTACAATAATTTTTTTTAAAAAAAGTTCTCATGTTCCATTGTTCCTACATGGATAGCAGTTCTGTATAGGGAATCATATGCAGTACAACCGATATAAATTGCATTCCTAAGAACAAATGTCACAGATTATAGCAGGCAAACATTTCAGTAGTATCTAGATTGCGTGTGTGGTGTAGCAGTTAGGATTCAGGCTTGGTCTGGCCGGTCACTCTCTGTCTCTCGGACGAGCATCCCACCCAGAATTGTTTTGTGGCGTGAGAAGAGCCACGTATGCGGCTTTGAGCTTCTGGGAGAAAGGGTGGGATAAAAATAAGAAGACGCTGTTTTCTGCATGCAGATACTGACCATGTATTTAAAAACATGATGAGTCATCAGCTCTGATAAAGTTTAAAAAATACTTTAGGGCGTGTTGCCAGAAGCTTTTGAAGGCAGCAGATCACACTTAATATAAATACATTGTTGAGTATGGAAACTCGCATCCTTCAACATCAGGGGTCGATTATTATTTAATTTTGTTTAATACCACAGCTGTCAGTTCTTTAACTAGTCGTTGGCCTTTCATTACAATTCAAGCCTCACCCAGAGGCTCAGGATGTTGCAACGTATCGGCATAGTGTCTGTATAAATCCCAACAGGACTGCCTTTTTGAATCTGACAGATGTTGATTTTGTCAATTTGAAGATGTTTCAAGGGCCACCCTAGTGTTTTCAGAATGGTGCCAAGGGTGCCAATTACCTCTGGGACAACCTCTTGTGCCATAGTCACTGAGTCTTGATTTTCAAATTGTGGTATTTAGTTAACCTTCTCATGTTCTTTTTCATCAATCCTGCTGTCACCAGGTGTTGCTGTGTCAATGATGGTCGCTTCCTTGTCCTCCATCACTGTATGTCTGGTGCATTATGCGTCATCATCAATTCAGTTTATAGGGTCCCCCTTTCCCTTACAGCAGTGTTTTCCAACCTTTTTGATGTCACGGGACCCTTGACCTCACTCTTCATATCTCACTGTACCCCTGCCATCCTCCCCCCACCTTCCCCTCCCAGTTCCCCTGCTTGCCACCCCACCTTCCCCTCCCAGGGTGAAGGGAAGCTCGGGGCTGGGGGTAGGTGGGAAGTGGCTGCTGACCTTGCAGCAGGCCCTGCCCCCTGGGCCAGCTCCATATCCTTGCTGGTGTCGGCGGGAGACACCACAAAAGTGAGGGAAGCCGGTAGCGTTGCCGCGGTACCCCTGGGACATGCTCATGGCACCCCAGGGTACCACGGAACCCTGGTTGAGAATCGCTGCCTTACAGACTCAGGGTGGCTTTCAACATAGAGTATAACAAAAGCAATAAAACAAGACCATCCAAGACTTGGCGCTCAACTCCAATCGGGTTAACAAATAAATTGCACACACACACACCCAGTCTTCACTCATTCATATCCAGAAATTAAAGAAGAAAAGGAAGGGAAAGGAACAGGGGAAAAGGAGTAGGGGAGAAGGAAGCCTATGATACCGTTGCCTCCTCAGCCGTAGGCCTGGTGGAACATCTCCGTATTACAGGCTCTGTGAAATTGTGCTAAATCTCACAGAGCCCAGGTCTCTCTTGACAGAGCATATTAGTCCTGGAATGGACTCTGACCTCACTTCCCTGATAGACAGAAGGAGGAAGGGGGCCATCTCAGGAAACGGAGGAAATAAACCAGCTCACTGTGGCTTCCACCCTGCATGCACCCATCTGCATTGTGCTGGAGAGGAACTCCCACTAACTCCATCCACCTTGTCCAGGGTGTGGGCCACCAGCCTTCAGTGGCAGCAACTCCCATCCTCTTCATGGGGTCTGCCAACTTGTGACGACTCTTTTCTACATTTAGTGGAGCTTCCCTATGGTTGAAGTGGTCCCAGGCTGGGGGTTGCCCCCCAGGCCATCATCTCCACCATCACTTGATCTTAATGGGCCATGGAACAATGTCATAGCGGTATTAATGGCCACTGCATCCCTGTTCAACATGCTTGGATTATTGACAGTTGTTACCTTAGGGTGGAATTGTTGCTTTCAGTGGTGATTCCCTGCTTGTGTTTTCTTATCTCCAGGCAATATATCCATGACATTTGAACGCCTACCTTACATGAGTGAAAACTTTGTTTTAAAGTCAATACAGTTAGTTACGGCTGAATATTTGAATCTTTTGCAGCAGGATTATAGTGGCTGATGATGGGAAGCTAAAGTAGATTCATGAATTTGCCCTATTTTGAAAAAGCTGGAGGTTTCTCTTTGATAGCTGCTGACGTTACTGAGAAATCTCTTGTTGATTTTTCACGGCTGTTGGTTGCACCTCTAACAAATGTTGTTTGCGAACAGGTCCCGTTAGCCAAAATGTCAGCAGTGGCTAGTGAGGTGCAACTGATGATTCGGCAGCTGCAGCTGGTGTGGAATTTGGCATCCTATTTTGCTGTACAGATCTTCTCACTTCTGCTTTATAGTTCTTGCACTGGTTACCTGTTTGTTTCTGGACTGAACACCTGAAGCTGGCTTGTCCTGGATCAGACCTTTGCTTCATCAAGGCTAGCACTTAAAACTAGCAGCAGCTCCAGGCCTACTTCCTGATTGTTTCAACTGGGGATGACGAAGATTGAACCTGGGCACCTTCTGCATGCCAAGCTGGTATTCTAACAAGCTACGGTGCTCGTACTTACCTTTAACTCTTTCATTACCTGGGACCCACAGCATTGAATGACCATCTCTTCCAGTAAGAGTCTGTCTGGCAGCTGTGCCCTGCAAAACAGCATTTATTGGTCTAATCCTTGGAAATGTTTGCCACACT
Organism: Sphaerodactylus townsendi; assembly: GCF_021028975.2. Lineage (NCBI taxonomy): Eukaryota > Metazoa > Chordata > Lepidosauria > Squamata > Sphaerodactylidae > Sphaerodactylus > Sphaerodactylus townsendi. The sequence goes on along the minus strand of NC_059426.1, from coordinate 23,542,480 downwards.
ATTGTTTGCTCAAGGGCTTTTTGGGTGGTTTCCAGAGCAGTCTCTTGGCCGAACTAAAGCAGATGCAATCTTGGTTACGATTTCATAAAGGCTGTAATAATTTTGTGGGGGGAGCCTTCAGGCTGACTTGTTTTATAGTGTATTGGGTTTGAAGGAAGCAGCTGTAAATATCCTTTTAGTGGTGGTTTTACTATTGTCTTGCTTTGAAAGTGTTCATGTTTAATAGATTCACAGTCCACAGTCTGCAAAGACTTTTGGCCAATATTGGCATTTTATTCTTACAGACTCCTCTGGAATCAATGAATGATTGAAACAGTACTATTGAGGATAAAGGGGCGGATCCTGTCACTAATCTACCACTCTACTGACTTAAGGGCTTTTTAAAAATTAAAATGTCTACAGCCCACCTGTCTTCCTCCAACTGAAGAAACCTTCCTCCAACTTGTGGCTCTTCCATTGGAGGAAATCACCTTAGCTGAAAGATGGTTGGATCCACTACAAAGACTTCCAATGCAATCCTAGCCAGAATTATACACTTCTCAATTGAGTGGACCTAAAAGGGTGTGGCTCTGTTTAGGATTGCACAGTTGGATCCTAAACTACACAAGTTGAGCAGTGCTCATGGGATGGAAGTTCCTGGCCTTCTCTTCTTTTTTCAGCCAGCCATATCCTTCAAAATTCTGCCCCTGGGAACAGCATGGACACAGTCTGAACAGGGAATTGGGAGGGGGGGATCCAAAAATTCTGAAGGCAGGGATACTCTTTCACAAGCAAAAGAGGAAGTTTGAATCTAAGCCAGCAACTTGAATTGGTCTGACCAGCCACATCTCGTCTGAGCTTTGAAACTAAGCAGGGTCAGTTAGGGTTAGCACTTGGATGGGAGATCAGCAAGGAAGACGAAGATTGCTGTGTCAAGGAAGCCAGTGGCAAAATATCTCTGCTTGTCTCTTGCCTTGAAAATCTCATGATCTTGGGATTGCCATGAGTTATCTGTGACTTAACAGCATACAATTATTATTATTAAGATCCAAACCTCACTAGACAATTATGTTTGGATCCAGACTAAATGGGCAATTTCTTCCTTCCCACTGTCGACCCCACCAATATAATTCCTCCGGGTCCCCCTGTCCCCCCAGAAACAGCCTGACATGGAGATCAGCAGGCTGCAGTGGGAGGTGATAGGAAGAAACGTTCTGTACCACTGTTGGAAAATGTACTCCGGGACCTCCTAATGAAATCATGTCCCAAGTAGCTTTAGATCTTTAAGGAACCAAGCTTTTCTAGACCCAATCAAAACACTTGGTTATTCCAGTTAGATTCGAATCTAGTAGCACTTTAGAGACCAGCAAGATTTTTTGGGTATGAGAGATCTGAGTGAGAAAGTAGAACGAGTTTTGTGAAGAACGCTTTCAGGTTTTCTGTAGTGACTAGCTAGATGCTTCTGACAAGTTTTGTATGCAGGATGAAGGCACTGCCAACCCCATCTCTGATTGTTTTGGGAGATCAGGTTGAGTTACAAATTAATGATAGATGTTTGAGTCACCCAATAGCAGGACAGAAATATCACTGGATTCTGGTTGTAATGGGTGTGATTTGTAAACCCAGTGAAAAGGAGGCAAAAGGACTGTAAAGAGGAAGATACGGGAGGTTATCTTAAAAGGGCAAGGTTAGTGAAGGTCACACATATCAGACTTTTAATTGGGACTAGTTCTTGACCACCTAGCTGACTTCAAAAGGCACAAACAAACTTTTCAAAGAGTTACACAAATTCTTTAAAACAGTTGGGGTTAAGCATCGTTTTGTTCTCTTTTTATAGTGGGACAGCAGTAAAAGCAACATTTATTAGCACACTTCTAAGTAGAGTTACACCATTCTAAGCCCACTGGCTTCAGCAGACTTGAGAAGGGTATAACTATTTAAAATAGTTACACCCCTCTCAAGTCAAAATCTCTCTCAGTGAAATCGGAAGGACTTGTCTTGGAAACGCTGAACATCTGGCAGGATTGCTCCCCTTGTGATTCAGCTTCCATTAAAGCAGGGTTGTGTTAGCAGGCGCAGAGTCCATGTTGGCTTCCTGGGATTATGATTAAGCTTTGTGGTGACAAGTTTTGCCAAAGTATTTGTATATCTTCCTGTGACTGGAATGAACTGCGAAGCACACCACTGACTTCCCTGGTTAAAACAACCTTTTGTGCTCTTTAACTTGTGTTACTTAGCTCTTGATAAGAATAAGAGACAGAGCAGGTCTGTCAGGTGCATTTAAAAAAAAATCCTCCATATTAATTGGTTGTCCTTCCCTCCCCCACTTTTTTACCATTTAAACTTCTAGATGGAATAGAAATAGAGAACTTATTTTAAAAAGAACTCCCAACAGCAACATGTAAGATGGATTTACATTATGCTGACACAAAATTCTCTTTATATTTAGTGTGTGTGTGTGTGTGTGGGAGGGGGGATGCTTCCAGAAGTCTCCGTGGCTGCGATTTGTGCTGTGAATTACAACACCTGGCTTTTCTGGCAAGGCATCTGCGCCTTTGCCAGTTCTATCTATCTATCTATCTATCTATCTATCTATCTATCTATCTATCTATCTATCTATCTATCTATCTATCTATCTATCTATCTATCTATCTATCTATCTATCTATCTATCTATCTATCTATCTATCTATCTATCTATCTATCTATCTATCATCATCATCATCATCATCATCATCATCATCATCATCATCATTATTATTATTATTATTATTATTTTAATGGCATGGGTATAGCCTGTGTGGTTACAGAAAACGTTCTCGCCGCTCAGGAAATTTACATAAAATGAGAAGTCAGCCATATGCCTGGGTAGAAGAAGGCTTTCGATGGTCAGGTCCAGTCCTTTCTACATCATCTTCAGAAGTGTTTCCCTTGTGGCCTGTTTACAGGAGTGATCGGATGCATTGCTGAAGCATGGATTTACCAGGAAAAATCCCCAAATGCTTAGCAAGGAGGGACATACGGAGCAATTGCTGTAGGAGACGGTTAGAGAAAAGGAGAACTTGCAAAAATACCATTATTTTGCGGGGTTTGTGTTTCTCAAATAGCAGCCTTCCATCCTGTCCGGGAAGCTTTTTTATTTCTTTGTAGTCAGCCGTTCTCATTAAAACTCAAGACGTATTACAGAATATTAAACAGGGCTGTCAGACAGCATAGGATTCCCAATAGGACTAGAACCAAGGGAGATTCAAAAATAACTTCTAATACCTGGGGATGGGGGCGGGGGGGATTGCTAGTTAAAGAAAACCATCTAAAAACCCAAAGCTTTTTTGATCTAGATAATTTTATCCTAAGTGCCGCAAATGTCTTTCAAACAGTGCATTCAATTCCTTCCTCATCCTGTAGTCATGCGTACTTCTCACCTTAGTTCCTAAGCACTTCCGTAATTGATTCTCCTCCTTATCCAAAACTTGCGAAAATCACAGTTGTTCTGAAATATGCCCAATGGCAGAGAAGTTCACTTTGTTGGAAATTGTGCACCCTTTCGCATTGCAAAGGCGGCAGAGACACCTCGTGTTTTGACATGCCGGGCCAAAAAAAGTTCAAGTCACATATGCTGCCAAGAAATTTGTTGTGCTCCCTTCCCTTGGCTAATGAGACCGGCCTTTCTGGTTGGAATCTCTTAGAGGCATTTGTGATGACTAGTTTACATCGAATCAAGAAAATCAAGTCTGGCAACCTTAATTTGCTGACACTCCATGAATGAGTTTCTTCAGAGGTATCCTGGAGGAATGAGAGGGTCTATTCTGGAGTAACATGATTTAAGGAGTGTATCCTTGGGATTCTTTTTTTTAAATAAATTTTTATTGTATAGTTTGAAATTTCAGTACATTTATACAATATATGCATTCATATTGACATATTCCAAACCATACTTTCCCCCTTTTTTCCCCTCCCCCACTCTATTTTCTTTCTCATTTATTTAGGTAGGCAGCAATAAGTTCATTCTTTGTATTCTCCCATACTTCTTCTTTGACTCCGATATCTGTAACATCACAATGTCTCTCTGTTTCTCTTGCCATAAATTATTTCTTGCCATTATTTCAAAAATGTCCAGTTGTATTTGTTCCCATATATATTCTAGCCATTTCAAAATAGTCCATTTCTTCTTATCTTTCCATCCCAATGCTATTGCTGCGTGTGCAGCTCTTATCATCCTTTTATACATTAAACCATATTTTTTATCTGTTTTATTCTCCTCAATTATTCCTGTAAACAGCAAACCTTTGTTTAACGCTATTTTATATCCTTGGGATTCCAGTCGTCAATTATCGTGAAATAACCTAACATTGTTTTATTCTGCAAAAACGCTAGGAGTGAGTTGGTTGGGATAGCGAAGGTCACAGAATATTTAGAAATAAGCAAAATCAACAACTATAGAAGTGAGATGTTTGCATCTGCTTGGAATATTTTACCATTAGGAGACACTCTGCCCCCCTTATGGTGCCTATAGACCACAGTGACTTTTCTTCTGCTTCACAAGTGCCAGTCCTAACAAATGCCCGTTGCAGTGTGGGAAATGATGCATGCAGTGAGATGCAGAGCTCAAATCCATGGAAGACCACTGTACCCCTTTAGTCATACATTTCTTTTTGGAGTTAGGTTGAATATGGATCAGCCCAGCCCTGTGTGTGAGTGCAGTAAAGAAGCTCTTTCAAACAAATATATGCAAAAAGGAAAACTTACATTTATTTCAAGTAACTTCGGATCATGGGCATTGTTCCAGGTAAATGGTAGATAGACAGAAACCCTAGCCCTCTCCGCACACACAAGGTGACTCAGGTTTGACTCGTGTCCACGGAAATCGTTACCTGAGCTCGACTCCTCCGTTTTTCCTCGCACACAGCTTAGCTGACCTGCGTGTCTCCAGAGGCCCGTAGCGTTCAGAGGAAGCCCGGGATTACCTCCTCGCATCTTCTGCTCCTCATTCCCGATTGGCTGCCGTTCTATGGCGGGATACATGAGTGCGCATCCCTTTTTTTTCGTTTACCGACGTAGGAGCTACGTAGGAGGAATTTTTTTAAAGGCGCGCTTCTTGCTGCCGCCACGAGTCTCCCATTCTGCGCATGACCGAAAATACTGCACTGTGATTGGCTGGCTGGCAGAGTCGAGCCAAGGGAGATTCCGCACTCCGCCGGCTTCGGCTTGAGTGCAACCCGAGTTCACCAGGAAGTTGCACCTCCCAGTTGAGCTTGAAAATTTAACGGTGAGAGGGGGGTGAGCCGAGACAGACACGAGTCCAACGCTACGGCTGTGCGGAGTACCTGGGTCGGACCTATGTTGAACTAAGGTCGAATCCTACAGTGCTGAGGGGCCCAGAGATAACTTCCCTATAACAAGTAGGCATTCTAACGCGCCATCACATATGCGTGAGTGTGATATGCTTTAGTGGGAAAGCCCCAGCAGGAGGAGTAGGTAGCCATTAACATTGTGCTCGGTACAAAGGAGAAGAAGAAAGAAAAATCGCTGCAGGATGAAGGAGGAGGAGTTGGTGGGCGGAGCCTAGACATGGAGAGCAAACATTAGAACAGCTTAAAGATATGTAGCGCCTCCCCATTGTCCAGGCACGCAGAAGTCGCTTATTCCAACATTTCTCAGGCCAGCTGTGGCTGTTGTGGAGTATCCTGTCTACATAAATTTCGTGCTTTCCATGGATTGAGCTGTTGGGGTGCAGGCCCTGGTTTCTTATCACATTTCAGTAATGGCGAACTGATAGAAATCCGTGCATTAGTTCAACTCAGCTGTCCCTAAAAAACAAGATTCAGCGAATGGCCTGAAAAAATAATTTCTCTGAGAAAAATGACTCATCTGTTGTGCTGCTGTTATTTTTAAAATCTGTGAATCACCTCTGAAATAGGGTTTCCCTGTTGCAAGTGTAGTGTTTTTAGTGTAAATTGCAACTGTCAGCATTTGGCTTTTTTTTCTTTGTAGAAAGACAGGTCAGTTTTCCTGGACAGGGAAAGATTTGTAAAAGGTTCCCCTTCCTCATTACAGAAGAGATAGTTTGCTAGTGCGTTCATTGCCAATGGGTCTAAACCACAGGTGTCAAACTCATGGCCCTCCAGATGTTATGGACTACAGTTCCCGTCATCCCCTGCCAGCATCATGCTGGCAGGGGATGATGGGAACTGTAGTCCATAACATCTGGAGGGACGTGAGTTTGCCACCACTGGTCTAAACTGTGGGAATGGGACTCCGCTGTATTTTCAAATAAGTAATTGCATAGTCACAGGGGGAATGCATGAAGAACAATTATATTATGCGATTGCCATTAACTTCTGTGTCATTTGTTTAAATATAGTCAACATTTATAAGTTAGTGAATGTTATGTTACAATATAAAAGCAAGCGCAGCGGAGCATAACACTCAATATGTGAATGCATGGTCCCAGAAACTATGTAGACCAGGAATTCTTACAATATTTGAAAGTATTTCACCTTTTCCCTCTCCCCAGAACAAATGATGAGGTAAATTTGGATTAAGTCATTTGACTAGGGGGAATTTGAAGGAAGGGGATTTTGAATACCTTCTCGGGATAGAGCTCTTGTCCAAGTCGAAACGTAACAAAAACACTGTGTCTAAGTATATCAAAGAGGCCAGTGGATCAGAAAGCCAGCATGGTGTCACGATTAAGAGGAGTGGATTCTAATCTGGAGAACTGGGTTTGATTGCCCACTTGTCCAAATGAGCGGCAGACTCTAATCTGATGGACTGGGCATGTTTCCCCTCTCCTCCACATGTCGCCTGGTGGGTGTCCTTGGGCTAGTCACAGTTCTCTCAGAACTCTCCAACCCCATGTACCTTACAAGGTCTCTGTGGTGGGGAGAGGAAGGGAAAGGAGTTAAGCTGCTTTGAGACCACTTACAGGAGAGAGAGGCAGGGTATAAATCCAAACTCTTATTCTACATTCACTGTGAATCTGTGGAGATGGTAGTCCTGGTTTTGATTTTGTGACTGTAACGTCACAACTGTACTGGAAGAGTGCCATTGAAAGGACTGTGCTGAAGGCCACCAGTCCTCTACCCTCTTCCCTTCCCCACACTCCTTTCTGCCCTCACAATTCATGTTGCAGTTGAACCCTACGCTAGTTTTAAACATGCAAATATTCTGTTGCACATGTGTGACACTACAGCCATGTGAACCTTTGACTTACATGGAGGACCTCAATAATAGTCTGATCGTTGCACTGAGGCTATTTAAAATTAAGGGCTGTTTCACACATCACAAAAAAGCAAACACCATTTCCCCCCGTAATGTGAACTCAACAGAGACCTGAAGTCAAACACAGCAGATGGGATCCCACCAATTTTTTCGCTCAATTTCGGCCAGTTCTCCTCCTTATTACAGCCCCATTCTCCCATAGCTTTTGTCTGTTCAGGTCTCATGATTTTGAGCACAGCCTTTTTACCACTGGATGCTCAGTGAGAAGGATAGACTATAAATGAAGTAAGTAAATTATGGCCTGGGCTAGCCCAGTCTCATCAGATCTTGGAAGCTCAGAGCCTCAGCCTTGATTAGTACTTGGATAGAAGACCATCAAGGAAGCCCAGGGTCGTTGTACAGAGGCAGAAAATAGCTAACCACCTCTGTCCATCCCTTGCCTTGAAAACCCTTTGGGCTTGCGGCTTGACAATACTTTCCACCACCGAGTAAATAAATATCGTAGTCCAGGAGAAATAAAGGCCCCTTCCGCACACGCAAAATAATGCGTTTTCAAACCACTTTCACAACTGTTTGCAAGTAGATTTTGCTATTCTGCACAGTTTCAAAGAGCACTGAAAGCAGTTTGAAAGTGCATTATTCTGCATGTGCGGAATGAGCCATAGTCTGCCTTTTTCATCAGTGGGAAGGCTGACTGGATCCAACCCAGTATCTTGGCAAGTATAATTGTTTAGCACACATGTATTCATTTGGTATGCCTTCTATTTCTAATGCACACTTGATGAAAAACATCTAAGCTGACCCCTACGAAATATTGTGCAAACTAACCTTTAACTTTGTATTTTATGACCAGTACTATTCTCTTCTTGTAGCACTTGGCACCGCTGAAAGGCTGGGCTCCTATTCTTAGATGATAGCTTGGAGGGAAGAGCAAAGTCTGTTTTTGCTTCTTTTTTGTGTATGATCATATTTTTGTCAGCATGACCATGTTTTCATCTGTCTTGTCGGTTTTTGTAGATTTGTTTGGCTTGGATCCTCTAGAAATTTCTGCCCACAAAAAGGATTTCTGTCAGCAGAGCATAACTTTCCTTCATCTCCCCTTCAGTTGCAACCTAAAATACAGATGTTGGTCTGGGTGATCAGAGTCTTTCAGGAATTACATGAGGGGGGTACAGAGGTCTGTAATGGGACAAAATCCATAGAAATCTCCCCTCCCCTTACAACTGCAGAAATTCACTGCTGCATCTAGCTTCTTGTTTTGAGTCTGCACACTCTATGGTTTGTATACAGAATCTATCCTTGCACAAAATATACATAATTTACAGTCCCATTCTAAGCAGAGTTTTACATTGTTCTAGGAACATTTTCAGTGAATTTAGAAGACTGTAACTCAGTTTGGGATTGCACTGTTAAATGTATAATGCCAGCTATATTGCTGCACAAATTATTGTGTGTGTGTATGTGTGTGTTTATATGTTTATAGCAAGTCTTGGTGCTAGAAGGTTGTGTGAAATGAAGACACACATGTCCCGTTGGTTTTTGTTTTGTTTTGTTTTTATGAAAGAGACATTAAGCAAAAATGGGAGCCTGGTTGGAGGTAATATCATCTGGGATGAGAACTTGGAAATCACCCTGTGTTACTTCGTGTGCAACTAGATAAACCTTTTGAAAATCTATACCATTACGAGCAATGCTTCTAACATTGTAGGGAATGGGTAAAAATTGTGGGATTGGGTCAAAGAGGTGTGAAAATCAGTTCTAAGGTATTTCATTCAATTATATTGATTTTGGTAAAGTTTACTGGTGGTATCTGCATTATCAAGTGCAGTCAGTGGTATCGTGATTTTTTTTTAAACAGCAACAACCAAAAGTAAACTGCAGAGTTCCATATCTTTATTTCCCTAAACATAGAGGAAGATGCCCAAGGTTTCTCCTGCGTGTTGTGCTTTGTGGAGGTCTTGTTCCACTTCATTTTGAACAAAGGAGCTGTATGAACAAAAGACAAAAAGATCAAAAACCAGGATTTCCCTCCCCCTTTTCAGCAGCAGTTTCTAAGCTTCCGAGCTTAATGGCATATGCAGTCGCTGCAGCACGGCAAACAACCCTCCATATGCCAGCTTCTTTTATGAATGATTTAGAAATACTAAATAATTGTTCATGTTCCACTGATGTTTGAGTTGCAGCTTAAATAGACAGCACCAGCTGTATAAAGAAACTTGTAAATGTTATTTTTTGAAGAAACAGCCACGAGTAGGGAATTTGAAATACTGGAATTTGAAATCTAGCTTGTTAAGCAAACAGCACGTTTTGAAAAGCCATTATTAGATCTGGCACCCAAATACACTTTTTTTGGATGCGTACAAATTGTATCCTATTACTCAGCAGCCAGCTTGCTTTTGGGCCCATAAACGAAGGGTTGCGGATTTGATTAAGCCATCATGTTTGAGTGGGGTTTTTTTTTTCTCCAGGAAAAGTAGCACAGGCCTCTATTGCAAATATAATCCCCTCAAGGAACTTTCTCCACAACAAATTCATTTAGCCAAAAATCCCTGTGGGTTACAGAGAGCTGTGGTATTCCCTCACATCATGCAAGCTCATATTAGACCTAGCTTGTCATTGTGTCTGAATTGATGGCACTCTAGGACATTCTCAACACCCCTCAAGCAACTGTCCATTGTAAGAAATACAGATAATTGCAGAAAAGTTTTTCTTCGGGCGCCATGGAAGGGATTCAAAGAATACTTTGTGTGAGGGTTTTTTCCTTTTACTGTTCATTCAATCAACTCCAGGTTTGGAAATATCTGGAGATTTGAGGGTAAAACCCTGGAGCAGCAGTTCTCAACCTGGGGGTGGAACGACCCTTTCACAGGGGTTGCCTAAGACCATCGGAAAGCGTTTTTTTTAAATATTTTATATATACCAATTTTAGGGTTGGGGGTCACCACAACATGAGGAACTGTATTAAAGGGTCGCGGCATTAGGAAGGTTGAGAACCACTGCCCTGGAGGATAGGTTTAGGGAGAGGAGCAGCCTTGGTAGGGTTTTGAATTGCCATTGAATCTACCTTCCAAAGCAGCCATTTTGTCCAGAAAAGGTGGAATAAATGTTTTAAATAAATAATAAATAAGCACACTATATGGTCTGGTGATCAGTTGTAATTCTGGATCAGCCCCCAGTTGGGAATGGGAGATCCTGATTTTTGCTGCTGGCCTGAGGCACTTCCACCGGGAGAAAAGAAAATCATTTTCAACAGTTTCACCATCCCAATCCAGCCTCTCCCAATGGTGTCCAAGAGTCCTCTGTTTCCACTGGAGCAACATTATAGGGAGTTCAGTGGGCTATAGTGGGAGAAAGAGGTGGGGAAATTCTGTTGATATTATTTTGGATCCCCTTCGTCTGCCATTAGTAACGTATGTGTTGCAAAACCCCAGTGGAGTTTCATCAAGAGGCTGCAAATGCCTTAGCAGACCAGAAGCAACAGCCGCAGAAGGCCATTGCTTTCACATTTTGCATGTGAGCTCCCAAAGGCACCTGGTGGGCGACTGTGAGTAGCAGAGTGCTGGACTAGATGGACTCTGGTCTGATCCAGCAGGCTCGTTCTTATGTTCTTAACCCTAGGTTTCTTCAGAATGCAGTTTGGAAACTATTTTGGTGTTGTGTTGCAGACTCCAGGAAATCTGGGGGCATTAGAAAGAGTAGGGGGAGAAGAGAGCAGTGGCATAGCCCCAAGGAGCAGAGGGGCTTGATGCACCGGGGAGGGTGTTCTGGGGGCATTCCGGGGCGGGGATGGGGCGTGGCAGGGGCGCAGGGCGCATGCATTCCCCCTTGCTCCACCCCTGGAAGACAGAGAGGAACAGAGATCTGATGTCACTCAAGGACTTCTGTTTCTGGAGTAGATTCTGCTTTTCAGAGCTGCCTTTTCCTCCAGGGAAACCGATCTCAATAGTCTGGAGATCAGTTGTAATCCTAAAAGAATTTCAAGCCCCACATTGACAACTAATGTGTGTTGGACTAAGCATGGAATTATGTAGGTTTAAATCTCCTGTCTGCCGAGAGTGATCCTGGGACCAGTCATTCTCTCTCAACTGAAACGATCTCCAGGATTATTGATAAGAAAAAACAGGAGAGAACTATTTACACTATGCTGGTCTTCTTGGCAGGAGGGAAGGGGGGAAGAAAATGCTCTACTCAGACAAAAAGGGATCTGGTGGGAGAACTATAATTGCGGAATGTTCGGCATTGGAGTTCTAATGCATTTGTTTCAGCAGTTCTGATGTCTTCGGTAGTCTGTGTGAGCTGCATGTGCTCGACTTCCTTGGTGAGACTAGGGTAAGGGGGCAGGTCTATGTTTGCTGTTGCTCACCAGTATTAAAATGAACAGCTGATGAACCAAGTCAAGCCATGGGACAAATTTATCATTTGTCCAAACGTCAGGGAAACTTAGGTTCTATCTCCCTTTTACCCCGCACACGTGCCTTCAAACTTGTATTTTCCCTTGGTTTCAAGGCCACCGCATTTTAAGTAGGCTGCCCTAAGTTGAAGGCATGTCCGAAGATGTCACGTCCTTTCCACTGTTGAACAGCCTTGTTGGCTTCAGGAACAGACACCAGCTAAGCTTCCTCCAAGAATTCATGCTCCAAGAATACACTCTTAAACATTTGATATACTCCGTGGTTGGATGAAGGTCCAGAGATAACATCCATTTGGGCCATCACTGAAATTAGATCCATCATACCTTGTAGCTACCTCCATAGAAACTTCACCCTGGAGCTCATGAATTGGCTGCACCCTCTACTGTTGCTGAAGGATGTGTGTATTTATGAATGGCATATCTTTTCCATCCAGAAACATGCTCTTAGTAGCTACAACCCCTTTCACTGTCTGTTTTCATTGAATGTGTTCTTCTGTATCAAGAAGGCTTCCCAGAAAAGAAGCCAAGTTTGTGTTCCATGCTGAAGATTATGGAGACTGTGCTGAATCTGGGGTATCGGCAGACTGCCAGTACATAGCAAAACATGTTCTTGAGTGTGGGATTGAGCTAGGGTTGCCAGTTTCCAGGTGGTGGCTGGAGATCTTCTGGGATTACAACTAATATCCAGGCAACAGAAATTGGTTCACCTGGAGAAGATGGCTGCTTTGGAATATGGACTCTACGGCATCATTCCTCGTTGCAATCCCTCCCGTCCCCAAATCCCGCCCTTCTCAGGCTCCCAAAATCTCCAAGTATTTCCTAACTTGGAGCTGGCAACCGTAGCTTTAGCTGTTATTATTGACTTAAAATAGCGGCATGCTTTTTTTTTTTGCTTTCAGTCTTTCAACGAGTTATTGAGTTATGCCTCTGAAAGCTCATTTGGTTCTGTTTGACTTTTAAGGAGCCCTTTGAACTTTGATCAAAGACTTTCTAGACTGGGACTTGAGAAGACCCGGTGTCAAATTCCTACTTGATCTCTGAGTGACTTTAGGCCCGTCATCCTTTCTCAGCCTGTTGTTGTGATGGGAAAAAATTGGGCGAGGGAAGCACGTCTGCCGTCCTGATATTCTTAGATGAAGGGTGGAATAAAAACGTCTGAATTCTAATAGAGAGCCAGTTCCGTTCATGTTTGAGTGGAGCGACTTTACAAGGACAAATCCTTTCCTAAAAGCATGTTTTTTTTTCTGTTTTTAGTTTCCCATGGGCTGATTTTGACAGCTGCCATGGAAGTGTGTTATACCTACCTGTGTCGCCTTCCAGTTGTGTAGGTTTTGTCAATTTTTGCTGTGTGTAAAACACAGAGAAAACAGCTCACAGAGTGACCCTGTGTAATGATTCCCATTACTTTTTCCAGAGAGGAGCTCCCAGCCTAAGTGCACGGGTAACACGGAGAGCAGTTAAGAGACTGTGAATTGGCTACAGGCAAGGAGCGTGCAGTGTTTAAGAGGGAACCGATATTACATAGGCATGTTCCGACCGCGATCATGATGAGTGTACGTGTGATCGTTCTGTATCACATTGCAAGTAGAGCTTTCCGGCTTTATCAGCGGCAGCATCGAAAGCAGACCTCTAAGGCAGAGTTCAGCCCGCAGCCAGCTCCTATTTAAGCAGACTCTCATCTCCTTAAATTGTCACATATCTGTGAGCCCAGACGGATTCTCATAATAGTAATTGGTTAGTAAAGCCTTGAACTTCGTGTCAGGTCAGGGGCTGAATTGCTCTGTCTTTTCCCCTTTTTGTTATCCTAATCCGGCAATTATGCGATAATAAATTGTACTTGAGTTTTTAAGTCTGATGATTAAAGGCGAAATGCAGCTGGCAAACATTTAATAGGCCGTTTCACATCAACCTGTCTGGAATGGGGTGGTTTAATCACCTTTGCTCTTGCGTAGGGTTGCTAGCTCTGGGTTGGGAAATACTTGGAAAATTTGGTTGGTGGATCCGGGAGGGGTTGCAGGGTTTGGGCACAGGAGTGGCCTCATCAGGGTACAATGCCATAAAAGTTTTATGACCCAGCTCAGCATGTCTGGGAACTCCTCGGATGAGGACTCAGATGTAGGAGAGGGCATAGGTTTGGCCCCAGAGTCCCAGGTAATACCTACAGGTTCAGAGCCTCAGGCTCCTGTAGCATCTGCAGGACCTGGCCCAGAGACTCAGGCAAAACCTTCAGTAGTCCCTGCAGGACCAGGTCAAGAGTCTATGACAGAATATGCAGGCTGGGGGCCACAGCCCAGCCCCAGCTTTGAGATTCCCCACCCTCCTGACACCAAACCAGGGGAGGCCCCACCAGCTCTCTCACCCACTTTGTGTCCCAAGCCCTGGGAGCAACAAAGGAGGAAGCTGCATGCCAGTTTATGAGGGGGAAAGATGCAGCACCAGGCTAGCAGCTCTGGAGTGAGCTGGACTCAATGAGAAGTCTCTGCAGGAGTCAGACTGAACTAACACAGCTGCATGAGGTTTTGCACTGGTGGATGGGACATTTGGTATAGAATGGGTTTGAAGGCAAGCTGCGTTGTGGCGGCAACATTGTGTTTGGACATGAAAGCCACTGTTTGTGTTTCTGTTTCTTGAACCCGGTTTTGATCTTGCTTTGGACTTTGGACTCAGCTCGGTTACACCCTTCTGTATTTGGTGCTTTGATTGCATTGAACTGCTGAACAGAATAAGAGGTGCCTCTGACTCTACTTGGTGAGAGTCTGTCTACGACGAAAATCCATCCTCTAAAATTGCCTTTTTCTTTAAGGGGAACTGATCGGGGTCATCTGGAGATCAACTGTAATCGCAGGAGATCGCCAGGTGCCACTTGGAGGTTGGCAGCCGTACCTATGCCCCAGTCTGGAAACATGATCCCCAAAATTTACTTTTTGAATTAGGTGCCTATAGGTAATATAAAGTTTCTCAAACCTACACATCAAAATACACATTACTATTCTGTTTACTCATCCATCCATCCTTACCTCTGATTAGCCAAACCTCCAACCAGTATGGCTGACTCTGATCTTCTAGGAGGCTGTATGTCCACTACCACATAAATTGGGACCACTTGTCTTCAAACAGTTCCTTGTGTGTAATTGTTTTTCATATCACCCATAATTCACTTACAGAATTAAGTTCTACATGAGGCATGACAGATATTGCAATAGATGGCATTTTAGACAGGTTAGACAGAGCTTGGTGTAGCAGGATATTGATGGGAATGGGTCATAGGTTCCGTACCACTCCAATCTTGGCTCATCTACACTGGCTTCCAGTTTGTTTCCAGGCACAAGTCAAGCTGCTGGTCTTGACCTTCAAAGCCCTATAGGATTTGGGACCAACATACCTGAAGGACTTCTCTACTCCATTAGGAACCTTCCCAAACACTGAGATCATCTTATGGGGCCCAGCTCTGAGTGCCCCCATCTTCTGGGATTAGGCAGGTGGAGACTCAGAAGGGGGCCTCTTGTTTCATTTCTACCTTTTCCTTCCTTCAAGGAACTTGGACATAATGGTCCTTTTTCCATATTCCAATTGGCCATGCCAGCATGGGCTGATGGGAAATGTAGTTCATGAACATTTGAAGAACCAGAGTTCGACACCCCTGCTCTAGTCCAACTCTCTAGCACTACACTGTCAAGGTGAAAAGAACACTTGTAGAGAGAGAGCAGGACTCATCTTAGCCTTGCATTCCACAAATGACTGATCACTGGAATTTTAGTAAGGCTTTGAGGTATGTATAAACTGTATGCATATAAGTGTCATCCACTTGATCACAAACATTTGAAAAAAACAGCATTTTTGATCATGAGGATGGAGTCTAACTTTGATGTCCCTTAGCACCATATGCATATTCCAGGGTGGAGCAGGATGTTCTTCCACATACCCTCTGTGTGTTCTTTCCACCCAAGATAAGTCAAAGGTGTCCACCAAACCAAAGAGTGTCCAGTAGACGCAAGCACACTGGGCCCATGCATGCCTTCATGTGACTGCCGACTCATGAGCGTGGCTCCTACACCTAGAGACAGTGTCCATGTGTTCGCTCCCTCCCTTTGATCAATAATGTTCAGGAAATCATGAGCCTTATCATGGAGAATGTGCATATGAACACAGCTGCTGGGCATGGATGCTGTGCTCATGAGCCCGTGATCATAGAGAGGTGAGGGACAGAGACTGCGTGAATATGCCTGCTCTCTCTGTCCAAACGTTCAGTAAACACATGGATGGATTAGGTGTACAGGGCTGTAGAGGACAGAGTTGGCCCCTCTTTTAGGGGATAGAATTCTGAGATTTCATGTAAGGACACCTTACTTTTTATGTCACATACTAACAACAACAAAGTAAGATGCAAATAGTTGTGAATATAACTTCTGAAGCAAGCGAGAAAGCCGCCAAACACAGAATCAAACATATTTATTTATTAAAACATTCATATCCCACCATTCCTCATGGTACAAGGTGGCTTACAGTAATAGTTTTTAAAAATCCAGTTAAATAAGAATAAAATAACAGACCCACTCCACCCCCATTAGTCCCAGAGCACAAATCCAGTAGTAATTATTGATACAACACATACAAACAAAACACGTACAAATGAGAACTGTGGCGTACCTAGGCAAACAAGCCCTGGGCGAAACCTGAGTTTGATGCCCCCCCATGGGTGACCACCCTCCCCCAAGACCAAACAATGATTTTTTTTCCACCAGGTCATTTCTAAATCATCATCACATGAGAGAATAAAAGAAAGAAAAAAACAAGCATTGTCAGGAAGGGGATGGATTTAAAAGGAGAATCTGGGGAAATTTAGGGGGTGCCTGTTGTCAGGGGTGCAATTATTAAGATAGCAGCACCAACATCTCAGAGTATCTTCGTGAGACCCTACTGATGATACCACCCAGGTTTGGTGAAGTTTGGTTCAGGGGGTCAAAAGTTATGGACCCTCAAAGGTGTAGCCCCCATCTCCTATTAGCTCCCATTGGAAACAATGGGGGATGGAGCACTCCCTTTGGGAGTCCATAACTTTGGACTCCCTGAACCAAACCCCACCAAACCTGGGTGATATCATTAAGAGAGTCTCCCAAAAATCCCTGAAATTTTGGTGCTGCTAGCCTAAAAACTGCGCCCCCTGCAGGCCAAAACCCCCCAAAACACTAAAAATACCAGAAAAAACACAAACGAACCTGCAGTTTTGGCGCCCGCCAGAAGGTGGCGCCCGTGGGCAACTGCCCACCTTGTTCATAGGCAGATACGCCACTGAATAAGAAAGCACAGAAACATAATTGTTAGCTGCCTCAAGCAGGACTTAAAGGAGCAGCATAGAAGTAATTTCAGTAGAATAATAAATAATATTGTGTTATTATTGTGCTTCACCATAACCTGGATAGCCCAGACTTAACTTGCTCTTGAAATCTAAGGAGGCCCTTAGTTGGTGCAGAGGCAGGCGATGGCAAATCACCTCTTGTTCATCGCTTGTCTTAAAAACTCTGTGGGGTCACCAAAAGTTGGCTGTGACAATGGCAAAAATAATAATTTTGTAATCATCCATCGACTGGATTTTCCTTAGTGGGCAAGATGAGCAGGAGGCAAATGATTGTGATCACACAACAGCAGAACAAAATCTAGCTAGGTACAGATCCTTCTAAATATTGGTGGTCAACCTGTCTTCCTAGGTGTCAGGACCAAGGTCCTACAGACTGTTACCCCAGTTTCCATTTTAAGTTTTGTTTCTCCTGATCCCTAAACCCACCTCTCTTTTGGATCGCCCACACACCCTACATATATTGGGACTGAGGGCAAGAACCCTCAGTTCCAGCACTCTGTATCTAGGGCGACATATATCAATAAAGTTCGTTCCTTTTCCATAAAGTCGACTTTATACTAAAACCAGGGGCATACATTGAAAATGCTGGGGGGAAGAATTAGGACTAATAAAAGGAAACATTTCTTCATGCAACGCGTGATTGGTGTTTGGAATATGCTGCCAGAGGAGGTAGTGATGGCCAGTAACCTGGAAAATTTTAAAAGGGGCTAGGACAGATCTATGGAGGAGAAGTTGATCTATGGCTACCAATCTTGATCCTCCTTGATCTGAGATTGCAAATGCCTTAGCAGACCAGGTGCTCGAGAGCAGCAGCAGCAGGCGGCCATTGCTTTCACATCCTGCATGTGAGCTCCCAATAGCACCTGGTGGGCCATTGCAAGTAGCAGAGTGCTGGACTAGATGGACTCTGATCTGATCCAGCAGGCTGTTTCTTATGTTCTTAATGCTATCCAAGGATGCCCTGAAGCACAGTATTAAAAATACTGCCATACAGCATTGGAGGCTATTGTGCACCTTAATTCCATGTGTATACCCCACTACAAAAATCACTGAGCAGGTAGGAAGGAACCTGTTAGTGCAAATGTGTCAGGCTTCAGCCCTCTATAACTTATATGGGGTCAGAACTTAAGAAGTTTTACAGTAGAATCTCCCCTATCAGAGTAACCTTCGTAATTTTAAGTGGCACTAATAGTAATGTAGTGAATGATAGTAAATAGTAACCTGGGAGTTATTGCTGTTAGATGCTTGACCGTTTAATTGATAGATGCCCTTGTTCTGACTCTTTGAGTGATTACCAGGTAGTTTGGCACACAGCTAGAAGCTGTAACCTTAATTGTGACTGATTAATTCGGCTGAAATATGTTGCTCAGTCAATTCAGTTGTTTCATTAAACTGATTGAATTGCATCCAGCTATTAGAGGTGTTTGAAAGAAAGGTAGCTGACAGATGATATAGGAGTGCAAACCTCTGCATTAAGCTATAAAATAGCCATTAAGGAAGCCTGTGCCAAAATTGAATTGTTCCAGAGAAATTTGATTTCCAGGTCTAATGCTAATTAAATGATATATGCTTAATGGGTGTCAGGAGTTAATTGGAACACCTGATGGCCTCCACATGGACTTTAAATATTTTTTCATCATTTTTATTTCCTATGCTGCTTTTGATCCTGTAGCAAATATGAGTGAAATAACTTTGCTAGACTGACTTTGCAGATCTTTGAGAATCGCTTGCAAGCCCCGTTGTCTCTTCTTACAAAGGTGCCCAGATCTTAGCTCCCCTGGCATTTGTAAATTAAACGAAGATTTAAAAACTCCTGTTGATGGTTGTTAAGTATTACCAGCTGTATTTCAATGCAGTGTCTTAATATTATTAAAGATCCACTGAGGAGTAATTAAATTGTGGAATTCACTGCCAATAGACATAGCTTAAATGATTTTTAAAAGGAGTTAGATTCATAGAGCAGAGGTCCATAGAACATCTACAACCCATAGCGGATAAAGGGAACCATTATTTACAGAGGTAGCAAGTCTTGGAATAACAGTTCTAGGAGGCAGCATTGAAGGAGGGCCTTGGCCTCTATACCAATACTCTATACCTATTTTTTGGCCCTCCAAAGCAACTTTTTTGGCTATTGAGTAAAACAGGATGCTGGAACAAATGGACCACGGGGATTTTCTTGTGGGCCTGTGGTGGAACAGGCCTGGTTTGACCTGCACCCAGCATTCTTCCAGGGGTTATCAACTTCTCCTGGAAGGGGCTTTTCCCCTCTCTCGCTCTCTCTTAGGGGTAACTGCTGCCACCACCTTACCTTCGAGGGAATTTCCCACTGGAAGAGGGGAAGGCCCCCCCCCATCTTCCCTTCCATCTCTGAGGGCTTGCCTCTATGTCTCCCACTTCCCCGCATGTGGGTACTACATGAATGGTTTATGGCCTGATGAGCCCCTGGAGGAAGAGCTGCTTGCCAGCTTCAAGCCTCCCTCCCTTCTGGTGCTCTCTGTTTAGAATAAGGTGACCAGATTGTCATCTTTTTAAACCGGGACCAGGGTGGGTGGGCGCACGTGCAGCCACAGGGGCGCACTGCCTTTTGGGGCTCTCCCTGGTTTCCCGCCCTGTCACAGGGAAGGGACAGGGCGGGAAAAGGGGAGCGCCCCAGAAGGCAGTGCGGCAGCCTTCCAAAAATCGGGACAGTAAAAAAAACCCCGCGGGACAAATTCATTTAAGGCGGGACTGTCCTACCAAAAGCGGGGCGTCTGGTCACCTTGCTTTAGAACAGAGTGTCCAAGACAGTGGAGGTCTATGTGGTACAGAGAACTGCCACCAGCATCTGACATCAAAAAGTATTTAGTAACAAAAGATTTTAGTAACAAGAGATACAAAAAGTATTTAGTAACAAGAGAACAAGCACAACTTCAGCACTGCACCAGATTGAGCAAGGGATTCAAAAGAAAGGAGGGACAAACACAATTCCTCTGTCCCTTTCTCTTTATATACCCCTAGCAGTTGTTGAAATAGGACAGGCTCTTAGGATATTTCGGCTGCCTGTAGAGTCTCCATTCACTGGAAGAAGCTCCTTGGGTGAGCACATGTTCAAAATGGCTGCCCCTTCCAGACTCTAGGCCAGAGCTCAGTCTCCTTCAATAATCCAGCCAGAAAGAGAGACCTTCCTCTTTATTCCCAAGAGTTTAATCAGTCCCCATCCCTCTGATCTGATCAGTCTGGTCAGACAACTTCTTCCTTGTGACCTCCAAATCTATGGTACTTGCTTGGAGAAGGCGGAGGGAAGTTAACCCACCCCATAGTCTCTCACAACCTGTAACATTATTTCTAAGGGTGGGTTGGTGGGTCTGAAAGCAGAGGTGTAGCAAGGGGGGAAAGCGCCTGGTACACTGATACGTCCTCCGCCCCGGAACACCCTCGCCACACCCCACAGGGGCACGCACCCGGTGTGTCACTGCCCCTGGGCGCCCCCTTGGAGCGACGCCTCTGGCTGAAAGTCTCCTGCCCAGGAAAAAAGGTTTAAACTGTTCCTCAGCAAAGTGGGGGGAGCCATTTCTTCACAGTGCCCATAAGGTGCCATATACTGAGTTGGAGTGATGGGTCTATCTAGGTCAATATTGTGCCCCCCCCCCCACCCAACAGCAGCCTAAGGCAGAGTAAAATGACTTCTCCAAGGTCTGCTACATTTATGATGCGTATTTCTATCCTGTTCTGCCTTCAAAGAGCTCAGGTTCTCCTTGTTTCATAATACTGCTGTGAGGTTTGTTAGGCTGAAAGAGAATGAGTGGTTTGGGGTCAACCAGTAAATGTTACGGTGCGCACATTTGAGCCCAGGTCCTAATTCAACACTACTTCCAACACTACCTTTCAAACGGAGACGCCAAGGATCAAACTAGAGACTAAAGCACATGGCCTACCACTGAGTCAGAGCCCTCATAACAACCATCTGGTAGATGTATGCCGAATAAACTAGGAATGAAGGCTGCGTTAAGTCCCCCTTGTGAATTTTTTTGTCTCATTTCTTCCTTCCTCCTGCTTCCTCCAGGTGTGAAAAAAAAGATCTTTCTTGGAGTTCCATATTCTACAGTTTCCACATGATTGTCAGTGTTACTGTTCACTGGAGCTTACCTGGATCCTTCTTGAACTGACACATTTGAATTCCATCGCTGTGAAACAGCTTTAAAAAAAAATAAGAATGTGTGTAAACAGGGAGTTTCGTGAGACTTTCTTGATGGTTGTGTGTAAAAACTGTGATAAACATTCTTTAAAGAGCCGTATCGTAAAATGGAGCTGAGATGTATCTTGTCAAAATTTGTTGCTGTTCCAAAGCATTAAAATAAGAGAGATGAAAAAAGAGAGCATTCTATCTAATAGGTTCACAAATGTAGAAATGCTTTTAGTAACAATCCAACAGTTGATCCTTTTCTCGGTACTTTTACAGATATCTGTATAAAGTCATTTTTCTGTCAACATTGGCCGGTGTGTGTCCAAGGTGGCATGGTGACATGTTTACCTTAACCTTGGCGTTATTGCTTCTGTTTTTTGGTAATTCACCCTTCAGATTAGTGTCTGATAGTAACTGGAATAGTTTGGAACTATAAAAATGACCTAGGCTGGACTCACAGCTTGGGGAAGAGTGTGGGTCACTAATAAAGCTTTGGGTTGAAAAAATCATCAGGTAGAGGAGAAGATTTTGAAGTGTTTTGGATTTATACACCGTTTTACTCTTCAGTAAGGAGACTCAAGGCGGCTTACAGACTCCTTTCACCACTGATGGAGTTCTGAGAGAACTGTGACTGGGGCAAGGTCACTCAGCAGATCTAGTCCACCAGATAAGCCTCCACAGCTCAAGTGGAAGAGTGGGGAATCAAACCTGGTTCTCCAGATTAGAGGCCACCTGCTCTTAACCACTATACCACGCTGACTCTCAGTGTCCGATAGTGTCTGGCATCTCCTGTTCAAATGATTAGGTAATCAGAGATGTGAATGACCTCAGCCTGAGACCCTGGAGAGCCCAGAGAAGAAATGACTGACCTTGATAGCCCAGTGCCTAAGAATAAGGAACTTCCACCAACCCCCAATGTATGATACTGGTGGTAGGACACCAAAATGGCCTACATTAAAATGTGTTTTCTCAGTGCCATTACCAGATCAGATAATGTTATGCAGAATGGTAGCTTCAGAATGGCAGCCATTCGCCACATCTTCATTCTGAAGTTTTACTGGTATGTAGGAAATAGCTTGTGGGACTAGACCTGAGAAGACCTCGGTTCAAATCCCCACTGCCTTGAAGCTTCAGGGGGTAACCTTAGAGATGTCTCTTTCTGTCTCTCTTAACTGGCTGAGATAAACTTGTGAAAATGGTCCTCAGCTCCTGTAAAGAAGCCTAGGGAAAAATATACGATCAAGAGACGGCTGAAGCGTGCCTAACTCTTTGTAGCGCCAGTGTTGGAAGCATATAATTGTTTCTTATTAATGTTCCACACACTGGAAAGGGACCAAGACAAAAGGCCTCACAGCTAAATATTACAAATGACAAAGATGGGCCTTGTGTCAAAAGATCTGACAGTCACTCAGTTGATGTGCCGTTTCTTCATTCATAGCGAACGCGTACAAAAAGCCAAGTCTTGCATCAACGACAAATGCCATTCAAGAGGATTAAATCAAGTGTAACAATTGACAAGAGTATGCAAAGCATCCCACTCACAGGGTTTTTTCCCCCTCTCTCTTATTTCAATAGTGCCGGCCCTAAAGGTGATAACATTTATGAATGGAGATCTACTATCCTTGGCCCCCCGGGTTCAGTATATGAAGGCGGTGTCTTTTTCCTGGATATCACATTTTCATCTGATTATCCCTTTAAACCACCAAAGGTAAGACTTATAATTTTTCATAAACTCAATAACTGTATAATTTTCAAAATGTCTTCAAAAGGGCTGTCTGTTTACGCATATTCAGTGTCTTCCTTTCTGAAGATGAGCAAAGAGCCACTTGCTTGTAGGATGACAGTTGGGAAAACTACAGCAGGGGGCCATTCTTCCATCAACACTATTTCAAATATTGGGCTCAGCCCAAAACCACTAGTGGGGGAGAAACTGTTCCGGGCTCTCCAGTTTAAAGGATGAGGTAACTGGTGGCATAAAAGTCCTCTGCCGAAGATCCTGGAGAGCCGCTGACAGTTTGAATAGACCAGGGGTCTGCAACCCGAGGCTCCGGAGCCGCATGTGGCTCTTTTGTCCTTGCACTGCGGCTCTGCGTGGCTTGAGTCCTCTCAGCCTCCTTCGGAGAGTCGCCCTAAGGGTTAATGGGAAAGAGTCTCCGTTCCTAGAGAGGCACAGCCCAAGAAGACTATCCCAAGCCACTTCCCTGTCCCAGCTGCCTGGTTGGCTGATGACGGTGATGATGGCACAGGGCGGGGGCGGAGCACCACCAGTGGATCCTCTTGAACAGGTGAGTGGCGAAGGGCGGGAAATGGGAGGGAGTTGCAGGAGTGCAGATTTTCAGCACAAACCTAACCTGAGTTCTTTTAGGGGGGCATAATCAGTGTCTTTCAACACAAGAAAAGGGGGTTCTATTGCTGGTCATTTGAATCATATACAAAACAACAGGCTTTTTCCCCCCCCCCCCTTTTTTTTTTTTTTTGCTTTGATGGGTAAAAATGGGCCCCAAAGAAGGGAACTTCTCCCTGCATGAGAATATATACAGTGTTATCTTCATTTTAGATGTCAAAAAGTATTTGTGGCTCCAAGTGTTTTCTTTTCCATGGAAAACGGGTCCAAATGGCCCTTTGGGTGTTAAAGGTTGCTGGTTCCCCTGGAATAGACAATATTGACCTTATTGGACCCATGGTCTGATTCTGTGTAAGGCAGTTTCATGTGCCATCCTGTTCCAGCTTTACTTACTGGGGGAAAAGAGGGGGACATGTTGTGATCCTTCCTTCTGCATTCACATAGAAGGAGGAGGAGGAGTTTGGATTTATATCCCCCCATCCTCTCCTGTAAGGAGACTCAAAGGGGCTGACAATCTCCTTTCTCTCCCCCTCCCCACAACAAACACCCTGTGAAGTGGGTGGGGCTGAGAAAGCTCCGAAGAACTGTGACTAGCCCAAGGTCACCCAGCTGGCATGTGTTGGAGTGCACAAGCTAATCTGGTTTCCCAGATAAGCCTCCACAGCTCAAGCCGCAGAGAATCAAACCCAGTTCTCCAGATTAGAGTTCACCTGCTCTTAACCACTATACCACGCTGGCTCTCTGATGGGGTTCCCACAAGGCCTTTAATCCTCCCTTCCCTCCACACTTCATCCAGCTAAGTATTTTTCCAAGCACATTCCAAGTCTTGTTGTTACATGGAATGGGCAGCCTATACAGGGATTTAAATTGCACCCCAAATTATTAATGTACTAATGTTTAAAAACTTGGGAGTATTTTTATAGACACCTCAGTCTAGACTTCTCTGTCTTGGCAGCTTCGAACAAGAAACTGTTAAGTTAGTGGGCAAGTTATCTAAACAGAGATTCCCTGGTGAGGAAGTTAAAAAAATTCTCTAATAAACAAAGAAATAAGGAAAATTGCCTTTTTGTTTTCTTGAACTAAATCACTCTGTGCTCCTTTCTAAGTCTGTTGACGTCTATTGAAGTCAATGGGTTTAGAAGGATGTTACTGTTTAGGATGGCATTCATAGACTGGAAATCTAGAGTGCAACTCCAGGAAATAATTTTAATACATGGAATCAAGATGAAGATTTTCATTTCTGGTAAAAGCAAAACCAGAAAGCCTCTTAACTCAGTTTGGAGCATTTTGATAGTCATCACACATGTGTAAAGATAATTTGAGGACTGGTTTTTATTGTGATAATGTTACAGATTAATTAAAATTGAACTAATTGTTTCATGGTGTGGATTCATAGAACAGTTTTATTATAAGGCTTGTCTTAAATAGAAATCAGCTGGGTTTTCTCAGAGTGTTTTTCCCAGTGGTAGAAAAGTACCATGCATTCTCAAATCCTGCTGTGTTGGTCCTTGAATGTTTTTCAAGCAAGGTCCTGTTAGGAACAGACTGTGAAATATCTCAGATTAAGAGTGCAGACACTAAGCAGTTATTGAACTGTCCTCGACATATCAATCTGAAGTTTCCTGAAATGTTGGGCTACACAGTCATGGACATTTCTGTTCCATTGATTTTTAGCTGTTTTAGATGTTTATAACATGTGTGTTGACTTGCAGTTCTACTGTGAAAGAATTGCCTTTGTTTACAGAAAACTATCTCATATCTTCCAATAATTTTGGTGAAACCAGTCAAAATTCCATCAGGAGTATTATAATTCTGCAAACAATTAGGCAGTTAAGTAAGTAATTGGATAGCAAAATGTAATAAATGGAAGCTTTATTTGGAAAAAAATGACTATTTTTTTTGTATTGTCGAAGGCTTTCACGGCCGGATTCAACTGGTTGTGATGGGTTTTCCGGGCTATATGGCCGTGGTCTGGTGGATCTTGCTCCTAACATTTCGCCTGCATCTGTGGCTAGCATCTTCAGAGGTGTATCACAGAGGGAAGTTTGTTACGCACTGTACAGACTTCCCTCTGTGATACACCTCTGTAGATGCCAGCCACAGATGCAGGCGAAACGTTAGGAACAAGATCCACCAAACCACAGCCACACAGCCCGGAAAACCCACCACAACTATAGTTTTTGTAACTATTGTCTTAAAATAAAATAAAATGAGAAGGAATTCCTGTCTTGATACTGGTAGTGTTCCCAATTAAATGCATTATTGAAATCAATTATCCTTTTCAAAACTATAAGCCTGCTACTGAACGGTCTGCCATTTGTTTTCTGAAGAGTGTGCCAAATCTAATCCATAAAATTGTCCCGAGCATAAACTGAAATTGCATGTGGTTGGTCACATGATATAGAATTTTTTTTGCCAGCGTAAATGTTTGTTTAAAAATTGCAGCTGTGAAGCAGATGCCTGATGAAGAAGATTCAAAACCTGCTATTGAACAAATAGGCTAAATTTTAGGCTTGCTAAACGGGTGCATCTGTTGAACCTCATTCTGTTGGAATCAAGGGGGGTGGGGGTTGGGGTGGTTCTGTTTTATGCCTTCTCTAACAAGTCGTGTCGTCTGACTTGGATCCAGAGGCCTGTTCCAGTCACACCCAAGGGCTTGGATAGGTCCAGGAGGATTTTTTTTCTCTTTTGAAAATCTCATGCAGTGGGACATGGCCCTGTGAAATGAAAACTGGATCAGTCTCCAGAGTTTGATACAGTTCTCTGAATCCACACTGCTGTTTTTCAGTAGCCTCTTCCTTTCCCCTTCCCAGCACTGGAGAGAGAGGGTGGGGGGAAGAGTTTGTAAGCCCCTTTGAGTCTCCTTACAGGAGAGAAAGCGGGGATATAAATCCAACTCTTCTTCCTCAGAGAGGTGTGTCTGACCCCTTCAGTTTCTATCTTCAGGAGGCAAACACTGCATGTATTTTGCACTGTGTTTGACTAGTTCAGTTTTCATTTATTGGCAGTCTTAATTGGAGATTTAAATTGTGGCCTTTTATGTAGTTTGTATAGTTGCCGTTTTACTTGCATCATAAGCCCCCTCGAGTTCTTTAAGACAGAAAGGCAGACAGCAAATGTTTTAAATAAATAAAACAAATAATGTTTTCAAACCATTGTCTCAAAGTTCTCCAAAAGCCCGAAGAACCTGTGTCACCGATTTGGAAGAATAAGAAACTGTTCAGATGATTCCAGATTGGGTGACCATGTTAGTCTGTAGTAACAGAATAGAACAAGGACCTTGTGGCACCTTAGAGACTATCAATAGTTATTCCAGTATAAGCTTTTGTGAGTCTGGGCTCACTTTGGGTTGCAGCTTTTAGTATAACTGTATCTACCTTTCAGGTGGAACGCTAAATCCTGATAAGGGAGCTCGATTTGATGTGACTTGCACATTTTTCTTTTACAAAGTGCTTGTTCAACATTGAAGGTGCTGCTGTGTTTTTCTCCACCCCTCCCATTGCATTATACCTAAGTATCCTGACTCCTGTCTTGACAACATCTCTCCTACCTTCGGATTGTGATATAAGTGCTCAGGGATTTCCCTTCCAACTTGTGTCTGACGAAGGGAGCTTTGAATGCTTATACCCTGTAAATCTAGTTGGTCTCTAAGGGGCTACCAGACTTGAATCTCGCCATCCCCAAGTGTGCAGTGATATTTAAATGAATATCCATCCGTATTTCTTGTAACACACACATTCAAACTCTGCCTTATTTGTGTTGGTGTTAAAAGTCAGATAAAGCAGAACAGTTCCACAAATTTAAGCATAAAATGTCTC
Source organism: Sphaerodactylus townsendi (assembly GCF_021028975.2). Classification (NCBI taxonomy): domain Eukaryota; kingdom Metazoa; phylum Chordata; class Lepidosauria; order Squamata; family Sphaerodactylidae; genus Sphaerodactylus; species Sphaerodactylus townsendi. The sequence continues at coordinate 23,515,190 of NC_059426.1, read as the reverse complement.
ACCCGTAACTCGATCTATCCCAGTTTTCAGGGTTGAAACGGGGAGAAATGGGAACCTCAGCTCCAGTCTGTGGACCTTGAGGCTGCCCACTAACTTCAGCAGTGCCCCTGAATGCAATAGTGTCAACTCAGCGGACCACAGGGTCACTAGCCTAGTTATCTACAATTGGTGTCAAGCTGAAAAGATCAATAGAGAGAGAAAAGGCCTTTTACATATAGCAGGCAGGTTACATATATCTTGCAACAATTACATTGAAGTGACAGCACCCCTCTGTCACCCAGATGCTATCTCTTGCAATATAAACTGCTGCAATGCAATAAGCTGGAGCTGCCCCTCAGTCAGCAGGCACGGTGGAGCCACCATAACAAGGAGGAGAAATAGTTGGAGATCCACCATCCAGAGCCAGTTCCAGGTTTTGGTGGGCCCTGGGCAGGCTCTCGCTCCTCCCTTTCTCTGCACAGCACAGTGGCCCCACACTCCCACCTTGATGCCTACCTGCCTGCGTTCTTCTCCCCCCATCTCCCAGGTAGTGCTTTTAAGAGCACTGCTATTGGGAGGGGCACTGTCATTCCCCTCCTGCACACTTTTCCTTTAGCAGTTCTGGGCAATGTGTGCAAGCCAACTACCCCAGAAAGCATCTGCCCCTCCTCGTGATACGTCGATGACGGCCCTGTCACCACCACACAAGACCGCACAAGAGGAAAGTGCCATGAATTCACATTTTGCAGAAATGTGCTGTGCAGACCGATTTCTAGAAGTCATTACAAATCCATTGAATATTCTAATATCTTTGGAGGGAGGGTAGACAATAACACTGTCATTGTGGTCATAAATCTGAATTGAGAAGAAATGCCGGCTAGACATCTGAGTGCCATTTGATTGCGTTCCCCAAGTCCAGAAGGAAAATGTGAACTAGCTCCATGTATTGCTTCACACACACACACCCTTCCCCAAAATCAGGAGTACAATGCTGTAAGCTTGCCAGGAAAAGCCACAGCAAAGCTTTAAAGTTTGAAATACACACGACAACCATGAATAAGGGAACCGCTTTGGGTGGGAGGGCCGCCTTTCAGACGAGTCTTACACAATGAGCTACAAAAACGAACAGTCCCTGTAGAAAAAATTCTCCTACAAAGGCTGAATTATTCCCAGCAGGTTTTCAAAAAATATTGTTAGCAACCTATGCACGAAGAGCCTGTAATGATTTCCACCCCGTCCCTGACTCCTTTTCAGGTTACTTTCCGTACCAGGATCTATCACTGCAACATCAACAGTCAGGGAGTCATCTGTCTGGATATTCTGAAGGACAACTGGAGCCCTGCTTTGACTATTTCAAAGGTTTTGCTGTCTATTTGTTCCCTCTTGACAGACTGCAATCCTGGTAAGGAAGTGATTATTTCTTCTTTTTAGCATTACTAATTGTGTGGTCATCAAATCCAAGCCCATTCCTGCACCTGTACCTATTCCTATAACTATTCCTGTCCATTAAAAAAAATTGGTCATAGTCTACAGGCAGTGTAAGACATGCATAAATACATGGGATCCAATGCAGGGGAGATGATGAATTCATGATGAAAAGGCTGGTTGTTTGACAGAGCGCAATCCGGAAAGGGATCCTTTTGTTCAGGTTGTCTTTAAGCCCCTGGATGCCCAGGTGCTTTAGTCGACCAGCTGTTGAGTCACTCTTGACAGAGAAACTATTAGCAGATTATACCCTCAGTACCAGTGACAGCGAATGATACGTCAGCACGTCTAATAGCCAACTTGACAGCCTGAAGCAGAAGGACAGCAGAATAGGGCTGCTTCCCACCCCAGCCCAGTAGGGTTTCTGCATGTTTAGAAAAGCCCCCAATTATATAGGCAAATAAATATTATTTTATTATTTTCCAAAAACCCGACCACCCCAGCCCATTAAAGAGATAAAAGTGTCTGCCAATATATAAAAAATATAAGTGTCTGCCAACTATCATGTCACGTCTATAAAATTGATCCCCTGACTTACACAAATGCACATCTTCCTCTTTTTCCCAAAGTTAAAACTTAGCCTGGTAGGGATGTAGCAGGTTTGCTATTTTCTAGGGGCCACAGAAATATGGGACTTGGTTAAAAGGGCAACAAGAGTGAGGATGTATAGGAAATAGCCTGTGTGCAATATTCTGGAGGGAGAGGAATTGCATTCAATTTGAAAAGCTGTGACTACTTGGAAGCTAAGAGGAGGGAATCCATTGGGATTGGAAGAATGGAACTTCCTCAGTTTCAGCATATCTTTTCCTCTTCCTTTAAAGTTGTGGAGAGGGTAGGTTTGTCAGCTCCAGGTTGGGAAATACCTGAAGATTTTGGGGGTGGAGCCTGAGGAAGGTGGGGTTTGGGGAGGGGAGGGGCTTCAGTTGGTTATAATTCCATAGAGGTCACCTTCCAAATCTGCCATTTTCTCCAGGGGAGCTGATCTCTGTTGCCTGGAGATCAGTTGTAATATGGGAGACCTTCAGCTACCATATGGACGTTAGCAACCCTGTGAAGAGGACAGAACTCCCCACAGGTTACAGTGGCCCGTAGTGGGATAAAAATAGGATTGGAGGATGTGTACTGTGGATTCCCTAATCCCCCTTCCCCAAATTCTCCTATATAATACCTGGACGGAGAGATAAATAATACCTTCCTTCTATCTTTTGCTGACCAAATTCAGAGCTAGGTTAGCATTGTCCTGTTCATGTTGCCTCAGAGCTCACTGGTGAAGGCCGATCATACAACCCAAGATTGCTAAGGTTAAGGCCTAGGGAAGCAGGAAGATAGTTATCTCATCTCAGTCCTCTTCTGTTGGGGGGAGGGATGTTTCCCACTTGTTTATTCATCATCCCTGAGTGAAATTCTTTGCAGGCACCAGCTTGCACAAGTTAATGTCTTACTATACTCTGGTCAGTGAAATATGACCTCCTTGGTTGCACTTCTTTTTGGCACAAAATACCGGGATGTGGCTCAACAACATTGTCCCTTTAGGGCAGTTGTTCCCAATCTGGGGTATGCGTACCCCCAAGGGTACATGCCAGAGCATTTGGAGGTATGTGAAAAAAGTACATAATGGGTTTGTTGATATGGGGTACATTTTGCGGACATGGGTTGCCAAGGGATACACGAGTGAAAAAAGGTTGGGAACCATTGCTTTAGGACATTGTTGCCTATACATTAGTGAAAACTGAGTTTTATCCTGAATAAAATTTGCATCATTGAGAGGGGATTTTGCTGCTCCCCACCGCCCCCCATGACTACTACCTCAGCCTGCTGATCTCCACAAAATGCCACATCCAGGAATATGGACACCCTGAGGGATGACACGAGTTTACTAAAGGAAATGGAACCGGTGAAAATTCCTTTTTCCTTTCTGTTAGTAAATTTCAGTCTTGATCCAACAAACTGGGCCCAAGTTCAGCCAGTCACTACTTAAAATTTTCGTTCTGGGGTAGACTGTACACACATATCTCAAGAGCTGTGTATTTTTCAGCAATTTACCAAAGGGCTTTTCAATCAGAAAGGTACAGCTATTCTCTTTAGCATGTTCATTTCCAATATGCGAGAGATTTTTTTTGACAGCGAATTCAGATATGTTGTTACACACACACACACACGTAGTGTGATACAGTCTAGGAGGAACGGAATTATGTTTCATTTCTGAATGTTTTCAGTCTCACCTGCTTTAATTTATCTGAAATAAAACAACTATGAGGAATTAAGAGAGGCTCTTAGAAGTTATTGGTTTCTATCTTGAGACACTGAAAATAATGTTCAGGCAAATATTTTGAAGCATCTGCTAGTTGGAAGATTGTGTGAAATACCTTCAAGTGAAAACGTTAAACGTTTATCAGATGTTTCCCTTTCTGTTAGACACATTATTGCTGCTGCTGTAATTGTCGACATGTGAAATTGGACATTGTCGTTTTTGCCAAGAACAACACAGCCGGGGCCTGCTTGTTGGCTTTTGTGTTGTTCTGGCTGCAGGGAATTATTTAACATCACTCTTTGCTTTCAAACAAATTCAGTTGTCCCAACATAAAAAGAATCCAAATTGACTGAAATGCCTCTGTATGGAGTTCTGCTTTGTGCATTGTCTGCTTCATAAGAGGTCTTGTGTGTTGTTTGAGCTTACTTAACTTGGAGGTAAGATCCACTTAAATCAGTAGGCCGTAGGTTTGAACTACACTGAATAGCCCATCATGGAGGAACTGTATTCCTGGACTGTATCATCTCAAACTATGGGGCCTGGTTTGAATGCTTTTGATTGGAGGGGCGGGGTGTGAGGGGGAATCCCTGTACATAGTAAAATACATCATGTTGAAAAGAAAGATATGCTAAATGTCTGCTTACCTGACAGATGTAGAAAGGGGCTGGAGAGGGGAGATGGATAGGGCTGAACTTTCTGTCTTTGACACACACACACACCCTCCCCGCCCGAACGTGGTTGGAAGGTACATGGTGCAACCATAAGGTTGGCAGCCCCCTGGAGCCCTCCCAGAATCACAGCTGATCTCCAGATGACACAGATTGGCTCTCCTGGAGAAAATGGCTGCTTCGGAGGGTGGTCTCTGTGCCCTTATACCCTGATGAGCTCTCTCTCCTCTCCAAACCCTGCCGTCCCCTGGCTCTGCTCCAAAACCTCCCAAGAATTTCCCATCCCAGAATTGCCAACTCTGTGCAGCCATTTTGCTGGAAGCTAAGCCGGTCTGGTCAATACCCAGGCAGCTAAACCTTCAACTGGTCTGCTGTATAAAAGTGATGAATAACTAAAAGTATCCCTCGTGCTAGAACTGCAAATTTGACATCTACGCATGTAACAAAAGCGTGGGTGGGGATTGAGAATGGAGGCATGGGTATTTTCCTTACCTATCATTTTTCTGCTTCAGATCTCTTTGTACACACACACACACACACACACACACACACACACACACACACACACACACACACACACAAACACATGAGTACCACCCAACATTTGGTCTCACACTGCTTCATGTCCTTTGGACTGTGTTCTCAGCTTTCTAACTAAGCCTTTGAATGGCTGGATGGCTGTTTTATTTGGGAATGTGGGGGAAGGTTGCTTTAAATGCTGTGAAACTTTCAAATAACTTGTTTAGCTGGCTTTAGAAGGTTTTGGAAGTTGCTGTAAGTTGCCATCCCTGGCTAGAATGTCCAGGTTTTTCGTACTGCAGGCAGATTGGGCTTTTGTCAGGCGGCAGAAACAAAAAATTGTCAACGGTTCAAGACTGGCTGTTGAAAGTGAAAGAGATCCACATCTTGATAAAATCAACAGCTTGCCACACAAAAAAGGGATTTGTCCAGATGGGACTCATTATACTCAGGAGTTGTAGAGAGAATGGAACTGGCAACAGGGTTTGGAGCAGAGTTAGGTTCGCTAAGGCCCCTTCCGCACATGCAGAATAATACACTTTCAATCCACTTTCACAATTGTTTGCGAGTAGATTTTGCTATTTTGCACGGTAAAATCCAGCTGCAAAGTGGATTGAAAGTGGATTGAAAGCACATTATTCTGCATGTGAGGAAGGAGCCTTAGTGCTAATATTCTTATTTTTATGCTCGAACAGTAAATAATGGGTAAAGCCTTTGACAGCGCACTTGTTTGGTATGTTTTCATCTCTTTTCTGTCTCTTTTGCTTCTGTTGTCATTTAGTAGATCTTCATTTATTTTTTTTAAAACCCTTCATGTGAATTTAGAAATGGTTCAAATGAGGAAAAATGTTATCAGTTGAACAGTTCTGTTGAGGTAAATACGCTGAGTGAAATACCTGAGAAATAAAATGTGGTATTGGTAAACAAACCGTTTTAATGTTGATTTCTTCATTTCTGGAACGTCTCCTAACATGCCATCTCCTTTCCTTCCCATGTCCCAACTGTTACAGCGGATCCTCTGGTGGGAAGCATAGCCACTCAGTACCTGACCAACAGAGCAGAGCATGACAGGATAGCCAGACAGTGGACCAAGAGATACGCAACATAAATCACGTGACTACTTTTGTGCAGTGTGAAGGTGCGGAGATGCAGCTTCGCGGTGTGCAACCAATCTTTATAGCCTTTACAATACGGACTTCTGTGTATATGTTATACTGATTCTACTCTCTGCTTTTATCCTTTTGAAGATTGGGATACTACTTTCCTCTCCCCACTTCCCCTCCCTTTCCTCCACCTCCACCCCCAAAAAAGGTAAATGCTATCAAGAGTAGAACTTTGTAGCTGTAGATTAGTTATGTTTAAAATGCCAACTTGCAAGTCTTGCTTCTTTGGGATATCAAAATGTATTTTGTGATGTAACTAAGGATACCGTTCCTGAAGTCAACCAAATATTATAGTGCATTTTAGCCTAATTCATTATCTGTATGAAGTTATTAAAGGTAGCTGTAGATTACTAGGAAAATTTACGTCATTTGTATTAAGCCCAGATCTATTTCCGATATGTGGTACATGCTGTTGTGAAAACTGTTTTAAACTTTTACCTTTGTCAGTTTGTAACGAAAGGGTTTCCTTTGGTTTCTCCCCCGTTGCCGCCACCTTGTAGCTCAGAGAGCATCCAGTGTATAATCTCAAACACAATAAACACCTTCCCCAAGGAATAGCTTCTTTTTGTTTTCATATTTGAAATGAAAATTGGTGCATACGGTCATAGATTAGATATGTACAGAGTTGTTTATATATAGACACCCTCATGTTCTCGCTACAACAAATCCCTCTCGCCTCAAGAAGAAGCGAAAGTCGCTCTGAGCCGCGAAACTCCAGTACGCCGTTGTGAACACCCCTCGTGGCTTGCCTCTGTGCCACATGGGGAACGTTGCCTCTCCATTTTACTTGAAAGATGAACTGCTGAAGTGTGACTGCGTTGTAATCATTAGTTTGGCACAGTGGATGTATCCTGATGGCCCTTTGCCAAGATGTGTACCTAAGCACTTCCATCTTCTGTCATTTCCCAAATGGTTGGGAGAGGATTACCATATTTTGGCACCTGATCTGAAATCCAGGAACACAAAAGCGAATGGTAAGATTTTCCTCTTGTTTTGGAATGACAAGATAGAAAACCAGTTCATCTAAAGTCCCCAGATGTTGACAGGCCAATATGGCTGCCAGAGTGGGAGAGGTCAGGACGAATCCCATTTGACTTCATGACAAGTCCCGTTGGAATGAATTAACCCACCTACATGGTTTCCGATTGGATTGTTAGGTTTGTTTTTTTCTACCAAGTTTTTCTACCTTAAGCTACGGTCTCCGAACTGTAGACTGGATTTTGTTCCCTAAAACTTGCTGTGGATTTTGCCAACATGTTCTTAACTTACGTCAGGTTGCAGGCCAGTTCAGTGCTTTAAATTAAGGTTTAAATTCATAAACTGTATAATCACTTTAAACAGTCTTCCAAAGCAGCATGGTCACATGCGCTATTTACCAGGTGATCACCATAAGTAGCATCCTGTTAATATGGACCTGTTGCCTTGAAGAAAGATAGCAAAGATTGTTGGAGCAAAATGCACTTTTATCAATGGAACATAAGCATAATTGACTAGTAATTTTGAGCACACTCCAGCAGAAATCTCTCCTGGATCAGCCCCAGGGACAGTAAAGGAATTTCATGAACTTCAGTGGGAATTGCGCAAAACATTTCCCACTATATTGTACCTTTGTCTGTAACTAAGGCTCCTTCCGCACACGCAAAATAGTGCGTTTTCAAACCACTTTCACAACTGTTTGGAAGTGGATTCTGCCATTCCGCACAGCTTCAAAGAGCACTGAAAGCAGTTTGAAAGTGCATTATTCTGCATGTGCGGAATGAGCCTAAGGTCCAAATTGTATGTTACTTTTTGCAGCATGTTTGCCACCTCCAAAGTCCACTCACCCCCACGATTGACTCAACCATCACGTAGGTAAACATCAAAGTTTTGATCATCAAAGTTTCTAAGTAGCTTAGAACATATAAATGCTTTTCATACAAGCATTTGGATTTATTTGCTTCTAACACGTAGCTTATCTACAGGATCAATACATATATATTACCAATGCAATATATCCACCCAGGGAAGTACTGTATGAATATGGCCTAACACACAGGCAAGAGTACTTGATCTGTTGTAACAAATTATTTGCTGTTCCTTATTACTGTAACGGTGCAAAGTGCACACAAGTTGTTTTCTTATAACTAATGTGCTGACAATTTGGTCCTAACTCACCGAAGCTGCTGTGCATTTTTTGGACATCTTTAAGCACTGCTGTCAAACAGTGCGGTGCTTTATATTGATAGTTGAATCTCAGTATTTTTTAATATCGAAGTATTGTCAGATTAAAGAGGCTTCAAAATATCTTAGGTTATTATCTAGAAGGTTTGTGGTCTCCAGAATATGACATCTAGAGCTGTGGTAGTCAACGTTTTTACCGACATATTTTGAGTGGTAGTTCCAACTAGTTACCAGTTTTATCTCAAAGCCTAAAGCCATTTTCAGGCATAAGTTCAAATGGGTTTGTTAACTGCTCAGGTTCTATTTTAGACTTCTACATAGATGTCACTCAGTTGGATCCAGTCCCACCCTACCATTTTACTGAGCAGAGTTTGAAGCATTCCTCCAATCTAGGTGGCTCTTCCTCCATCAAAGAACCACTTAAATTTGAGGGGAAAGACCTTTAGACAGGAGAAAGGGTTCAAACTTTGCTGAGTGGAGTGGTAGGATGCAGGTAAGATCCACTCCAATGAAAATATGGGCCCTGACTGGTAGAGAAAACAATCTGTTGTATCTTCCTACTAGTTCCCACTGAGGTAGGAAAGTTGAAGCTGGGCTGTATCAGGCTGCAGAGGGAAGGTGGCTCTCTGATGACTGGAGGCTCCTCTGTAGAAAAACAGTCCCCCTGCATAGAAAACTGGAGGTCAGGCAGAAAAGTTCTAACCTTCTCCTGACCTATTTTCGTTGTGTAGAGATATTTTTCCGTGATGGTTCATGATGTGAACAGTCACAGGACGTTTGAAGTGGTACAGCCCAGACATATATTTACCGTCTTTGTGAGAAGTAGACTCATGTCTCGTTTTGCAAAGAAGGAATATTGGGCACCTAGAAAAGTAAAGGTGCCGTCTGTAGGGCATGGCTGCCGAGCCACCATTAACGTCAGTGAATGACATAATGTCATTATTTCAACGCGTCTCACTGAATCTGTTGAATTTCAATGCGTCTCGCTGAATCTGTTGAAATGAGCTGGCGTTACACTGTATTCGTGCTTTACAGATTTGCCTTTATGGGGTTGAGAAACAACAACTTCCAGGTTATTCAGTAGTGGAGGCAGACTCCAAAGACCTTGCAGATTCCTATGCCATAAAATGCATGCAGTCCTTTGCATGTACTTGAACACTCTTATAAATTTACACTAAGGGGCAAAATGTTTATTTCACATATTAAATATGTGTCCGACAAAGTTCAGATATTTATATCACAAGATATATAGTATAATTAAAGCTCTTACTCTTGTTTTTAATGTACTTTGTTTCGTATGGCGCCTCGAAATTTCAGAAACCTTGGTATATAAGTGGGATGCCTTCTCAATACTGCCCTCATTACCACCTTTCCTAAAGTTTTGATTGATTATGAATCCCCTTTCCTGTCGTCGGTTTGTCACAACCTTGTTCTTTTTAATGTAGTTTTTTTTTTGTCTGTAAATTTTATATTTACTGAAGTAAGAGATTGGGGTTTTTTTGTGTAAACATCTAAACTTAAAAAATTTAATTTTTTGTTCCTCAACTTTTCTCTGCTTACACCAAGCAGCAGAAAGAATTTGTATTGTTAAATAAATCGATTAGTTGTTAAATGAGAATGTGTGCCTGTTTCTTTGGCATTTGTGAGGAAATCCTCCTTTTCTGGTCACTGGGCTTTGTGTCTTGTTTTTAAAATCGTGAATCCAAATGGGAGCAGAAATCTATGGGAGCAGAACTCAGGAAACAGGGAAATGGGAGCGGAACTCAGCTCATCTGCTATACAATGAGGGCAATACAGGAAATGAGATGACATTTTCATCTCCCTCTGGCCTAGAAAACATCTATGCTGTTCATATAATGAGAAATTTGGATATCTGTTAATAATATTGATGCTTAGCTATATTAAAGAGTCACAATTAATTGAGACGATTGAATGCTGAGAATAATAACAAGAAGAGTTTGGATTTATATCCCACCTTTCTCTCCTGTGAGGAGACTCAAAGTGGTTTACAAGCTCCTTTCCCTTCCTCTCCCCACAACAGACACCTTGTGAGGTAGGTGCAGCCGAGAGAGTTCTGAAGAACTGTAACTAGCCCAAGGTCACCCAACAGGAATGTAGGAGTGTGGAAACACCTCTGGTTCACCAGATAAGCCTCTGCCACTCAGGTGGAGGAGTGGGGAATCAAACCCAGTTCTCCAGATTAGAATCTGTTGGGAGCTGAGAATAACTGTCCCCTTGGGCTGGCTCATACAGCTGCTGGCCCAGAATAAAGGTGAACCTGATTGGTGAAAAGCCATGAAAAGCCATAACTTTTCATGGAAATAGGTTCATGTTTGCCTCAATTGTAATTGTTATGTTGTGGGGCTGTGGCTCTGTGACAGAGCATCTGCTTGGCATGCAAAAGGTCCTAGGTTCAATTCCCCAGCATTACCAGTTGAAAGTACCAGATAGTAGGGATGTGAAAGACTTCTGGAAAGTTGCTGCCAGTCTTTAATAATATTGACTTTGATGGACCAAGAGTCTGATTGCTTATAAGGCATCTTCATATATTCAAGTGTATGTGTTTCTTTGGGCTGCCACAATGGTCCAAATAAAAATGGCCATATTTTTTCCCACGACCCATCATGTGGAGCAGTGGTTCATAAAATGGCAACTCCGTGGTCATGGCTGGCTCGTAAGCCCATCAGTAGCCCATATTCACCAAGGAATGGTTGATCCAAGAACACCCGATCTGGACTTCCTGATTTCCACTCCCTTCCGTCTGAAGAAAGGGCTCTTGAAGTCTACTGCCATCTGCTTTGAACTGTATTTTCAGCCTGTGCAACAGCAGGCTTACAAGAAGTTCCATAGTCATACAAGAGACAACTGTGATTATTTCTGCCTTCCCTCAATTGGACCCCCTTTACTTCTTCAGCCACTTACTGTAGACAGAATTGGACACCTGTGGAGCATCATGGTTCTCTCTCTAAACTCAGGATTGCTCTACAAATGGAATGGAATGGGAATGAAGTGATAGATTGGACTGATCCATTTCAACCTAGAGATGAGCGATTACACTTTTGAATGTTCCTTCATATAAATCCTTGCATAAGAATATTGTGTATTGGGGGGAAAATTTTATCCAGATTTTTTGCCCCCTTTGCCAGTTCTATATTTTCAGGTAGTTTTTAATGTAGAAAGGCTGGTTTCTCTGCCTGTTGTCTAAAAAGCTCGAGTATATTCGAGCCTTCTGCTGCAAGTATACACCAGGCTTAAGGAAGGTACGTGGAGAAATTAATGTTACTGACCTCAGAAGAATGGAAGGCTGGGCCTACCCCAAATTCTGCTCCTTGGGCTTCCAAGAAACCTCTGCAACAAAGGTGGAGAAAAAAGTAGAATATCTACAGTGGAATGGGGCACTCGCAAAAGTCACCCTTCCCTCCACCAACCAAAGTTATATTCGCCCAGTCTAAGTAGCACCTCAGGATCCAGCCAAATTTTGCCTTGGTTTGCATCAGTGTAAGCAGTAAAGACAAACAACCTTTACATCAACAACAACAAAGAACCTTTATTGGCATAACAACATTATATACACAGATCCACTTAACCAAGTAGAGGGAAGCTAAAATAAATGTACAGGTAGAGAGGCTGATGTTCAGGATTTTCTCCTAAAGCGCTGTTTTATATACAAATCCAAAAATTTGGTGACTGCATCGTTTGCATCACTACTGGGGCTGTCCAACAGAAAGGTAATCTTTTGCAAGTCAGATGCATACTCTTTTTTGAGTAGCAGGGGTGACAAGTATTTGACTCTGGGTACTGTGTAAAGTGGACAATAAAGTAAAATATGGTCTATAGAGTCAACCCAATTCCCGTTGCATATGCATAGCCTTTGACGGTAAGGGGTTCTAGTGAATCTCCCTGTTGATACGGCTGATGGAAGGGCATTGCAACGGGCCAACATCATTGCTCTACAGAGCCTGGGCACAGTTATCTGGTGCAGGTATTAAGCCCCCTTATTACCAATGTAGGTGATACCTAGAACTAAAGGAGAACAAGTCCTGGAAGCCTTTTCGAGTAGGATCTGATGTTCCTGGTCAAACAGCCTTCTCTTCAGAAGTTGAAAAGTCTCTTTAGATGGTAGCATGGCCAGATAATCCAAAGAATAGCCTAATTTGTTAATTTTTGTTTCTACAATGCCCCACCATTCCGAGTGACAAGAAGTCTTGAGGGCTTTATATGACAAGGAGGCTGCATTGCGGTTGAAACAGATGTGCAGCCAAAATTTGAGCGTGGCAAGCCATGCTCTTGTCTCTTGTCTCTTGACAAGAACCTTTACATCATGCAACATCCCCCCTTAAAAATTAATATGAAATCTGAATGAAGTTTCTGATGAACTCAAAAGCTTGCTCACTACTCTGTGATGGTTTGGTTGATCCTCATGAAGATATCACCCTCCTTTGGGGTGAGGAAAGGATACCCTTATTTGCCTTTGGGGACCAATGCAGGATGTACGAGAACTCACCCTTTTCTAGTAGCGTACAACTCTCTCATGCAAGTGTATCTTTTTAGCTTTCCTGTGCAGGGAGATGTTGGTTTGTAACGTGGCAAAATGATGCCTTTGGGTGAAATGTTCAGCTTCAGAGAGAGGGTCGGGTTTGGCTTGACCAAGGAATGAGGGATCTATAAACAAGAAGAATGAATTCTCTCCTGTAATTTAGGAAGGTACAATTATGTGAGAGGAAGCAATTAGGCTGATGAAGACATGTGAATCTAACTCCCATTGGAATATTAAGCACTTAAGTATTTCAGTTGCATTGATTTCAATGCAATGTCCTATTAAGGTCTGGGAAGTCACTGCAATTTCTGGGTTCCTTTCATAAAAAGGATTTGAACCAACAATATCTCACAAAAGCGTTAATCAGAAATTAGTCAAAATTATGTTTGTCATGTTGCCTTCTGTGAAGTAGAATGTCGGATAGTTTCAATAAAGTTTGGATTTATAGCCCCTTTTTCTCTCTGTAAGGAGACTCAAAGGGGCTGACAATCTCCTTTCCCTCCCCCCCATAACAAACACCCTGTGAGGTGGGTGGGGCTGAGAGAGCTCCGAAGAACTGTGACTAGCCCAAGGTCACCAAGCTGGAGTGCACAAGCTAGTCTGCTTCACCAGATAAGCCTCCACAGCTCAAGTGTCAGAGGAGGGAATCAAACCCGGTTCTCCAGATTAGAGTGCACCTGCTGTTAACCACGACACCACGCTGGCTCTCATCTAGTTACCAGGCTCCAAGATGTCAGACGGAGGTACTTCCCAAGCTTGCTAACAAAGATCCCTGAGCCTGGCTACCTACAGAAAAGTAGTTCTTGGAGCCAGATCCAGCCAGACTTTTAATGCAGTTTAGTCCATTTCCCCATCTTATTACTGCCCCTGTTCCATGGCTTATGTCTATACAGGTCATGAGATCCCCAGCAAAGCCTGTTTAGGGATCAAAGGGCAGTCTTCTCCCTTTCCAACAGTGGAAAAGCTGGTCCGATTGAACTCACTGTCTTTATGTGCCTTAAGCTTTTGTCGATGTGTTCAGACCCAGTGGATCTTCAGAACTTTAAAAAAGAGAGGGTACAGTGTGTTTGCACAAGAGGAATGTTGTATGCAGATAAGCACTGTCATACTGAGTCACGAGAAATATCACAACAGGTAAGTACATGACACAAACAGCAGGCCAATTATTATCAGGGGCAGCATAGGGGTATTACCATTAGCCTTTTCCCATCAAGTCACAGCTGACTTTTGGCAATCCTGTAGGTTTTCAAGGCAAGAGATATCCAGAGATGGTTTGCCTTGGTATCATGCCCCTGGTATTCCTTGAAGGTCTCCCATCCAAGTATTTGCCAGGGTCAGGGCTGAAAGTTGGGACTGGTCCGTGGTCACCCAGTAAGCTTCTATGGTGCAAGTTGAACCTGGTTTTCCCTGGTCCTAGAAGCCAAGGGGTATCACCATTAGGCCCTACAAATTGTGCAAAGTTCATGGAGGCGTATACAAGTCAGGGACCCACAGGGATTATAAATCAATATGCTGTGGGAGTTCTTGTCCAGTATATTGAAAATCGATCGTAGTCTTCATGCTGAGCTTTACTAAGTATTAAACCTGGAATGAAGAAAGGATGGGTACCCAGTTTGCTGGGGGTAAAGTGCGGACAAGTGGAGAAGGCAATGGCAAACAACCCCATAAACAGAGTCTGCTGAGTAAACATTGTGATGTGACATCACCTCATGGATCAGTAATGACCCACAAGGGACTACTTTTACCAAGTAAACTGCAACAGGACAGGAGGGGTGCAGAAGTCTACTAAAACAAGTCTCACTCTATGCCAGTGATGGCGAACCATTTTTGAGACCGAGTGCCCAAATTGCAACCCAAAACCCACTTATTTATCGCAAAGTGCCAACACAGCAATTTAACCTGAATACTGAGGTTTTAGTTTAGGAAAAAACGGTTGGCTCCGAGGCGCACGTTACTCAAGAATAAACATGGTGAAGCAACCGTGCAACCTTTCGAATGGGTGAATCACGACCCTAGGAGGGTTTACTCAGAAGCAAGCCCCATTGCCAGCAACCGAGCTTACTCCCAGGTAAAGGATCATGCCCAGGCTAGCCTAGATGCGTGGGGGGGAGGGTGATTTTCCACCACCCCCATGATGAACTCTGTGCACGTGTGCCCACAGAAAGGGCTCTGAGTGCCACCTCTGGCACCCGTGCCATAGGTTCGCCACCGCTGCTCTATGCTGATGGAGGTCTCATCTGAAACTGAGAAGGAATGAGCTCTTGGGATTGTAGTGGGTGGCTTTATGAAAATGTCAACCCAGTGTGCTACAGCACTGAAAAAGGCAAACTCTGTACTGGGGATTATTTGGAAAGGGATTAAAACTAAATCAGCTACTATTATAATGCCCTTTGTATAGATCTATGATACAGCCTGATTTGGAATACTGTGTACAGTTCTGGTCACCGTATCTCAAAAAGAGCGGAAGAAAGTATAAAAGAGGGCAACCAAGATTATTAGAGGCTGGGAGCATCTTTCCTGTGAAGAAAAGCTGAAGTTTAGAAAAGAGACTACTAGAGACACAATAGAAGCATTTAAAATTATGCGCGACGTAGAGAGAGTTGACAAAGAAATTTTTCTCCCTCCCCAAATATGAGAACTTGGGGATTAGACAGATTCATCCCCCCTCTAGGCATGGTGAAAGTAAGATGGAGAGAGTCCGAGAAGAAGGCGGAAGGAAGGAAGTCCTTGAGAGTATCAGTCTAATATCAAAGGGATAGAGCCAGCATGATAGAGTAAAGGTGTCAATCCCTAGGTCCCTATCTAGCCACTGCCTATAAAACCCCCTCTGTGGGTCAAGGCAGGAAACAGCGTAAAGTCCTGTTCCAACAGCCACCAAGGTATTTAATACTGGCTCACTTAACTTTTTTTTAATAGGTCACATACACAAATATAACTTTCTTTAAAGAGCCTTGGTTTTAGCAATGCTAATTTTATAACCAGAAATACTTCCTAATTCTTCCATTATATTCTCTAATATCTTGCTCAGATTTGTTATATCAGTTAGGAATATTACAATATCAGCATATAAATTTAATCTGAAGCTATACAGTTATTCCTTTTATATTGGGTAATTGAGAGGATCTGAAGGTGTCAAATTTTAAATCCTTAATTCCTGATAGGCAAACAATTGAGATCTTTGAAGAACTCTCATCTTTAAGTAATGGGTACATTCCTTGGCTTCAATGTCTACAGGTTAAAAATCTCTTTCAGGCATTATTATGTAAAGATGATATAAGAACCCAATTGACAAGCACTGAACAATTGCAATAAACTATGAAAGGAATATATTCTCAAAGGCTGATTCCACATGGGCCCAAAACAGCAGTGTGAAAACAGTGTGAAAATGGTGTAAAGGGGTTTAAAATGGTGTAAAAGGGTTTATACTGTTTTCACACCATTTTCACACCACTGTTTTTGGCCCATGCGGAATCAGCCTATGATATATAATATCCTGACAGATACTGATAGTAAATGGCAGATTTACAACATGAAAATGGCAGATAAATGGCAGAAAACTCTGGACAAAAGATCTGAACACCCCAACAAACCCTGAGGTTTGGGCATCAATATAAAGAAGTGGTGACTTTCTCAGTAAAATTCTCTGCCAGAGAAAAAATAATTTAAAAAAAGCTATATCAGTGGCACCTACCTTCCTATAAATTAACAAAAAATATCTAGGGGCTAATTGGGCTTGTTATGTGGAGTTACCAACCCCAATTTTATATGCATTTGGTAGGAGTATAAGAGAGCAAAAGAGTTCTGAGATATGATTGCCACAGCTATTTCTAAAGTCGTAAAGACAGAAATACCATTATATTCTAGGGAGAATGGTTTTTTTTTTAGGGGTAGGATGTTAAATTGTGCAGATCCCCCTTCTAAATATGTTTGTGATTTTTGTGCTTAATGCCATGACATCTGCAAGGCTGATATTGGCTCAGAATTGGAACATAGAAGGAGAATTAGTTAGAGAAATTAACAGAATGCATTTGTCTATGTAATGTATTTGTCTACGTAAACTAACATGGCCAGTTGTCTGATAAATTCAGAAAATGGAATATTTTCCCATCTAGAATGAAAAATTAATTTTAAGCATGCATACTTGATGTTTTATCATAGTTCTGTAGCATGTGCCTTAGAATTTGTAACATTCATTTTTATGTTGTAATAAATACTAAAGTGAATGAAGTTATTGACTGACCAAACAATTCATTAGTTATTCATTAGTTAGTTATCTTCGAGAGAAAAGGCAAATTGCTCACAGAGCGGTGGTTGAATTGAAGCGTTCCATTTTCCCACAAGCTAAAATAGTTCTTTCTGGTGCGAGCACAGTTGTTTGGTGCTTTATTGAACCGTATATATAAATCTGTACAGTGGTGGGATCCAAAAATTTCAGTAACAGATTCCCATGGTGGTGGGATTCAAACTGTGGCGTAGCGCCAATGGGGCTGGGCGGGGCATGACGGGGGCGTGGCCGGGCATTCTGGGGGCGGGGCATTCCTGGGCGGTGCTGTGGTAAGGACACAGCTGCTGCGCCAGTCCTTGGGAGGGAAACGAATGCACCCAGACGCAGGCTGCCACGCACGCTGGTGCACCTCCTGCTAGACTGCTTCAAGTTCTGAGCGCTACTGCTGAGAGGAGGAGCGTAAACTAAGGCAAAAATCACGTGGCAAAATCACCAATTAGTAACCCCCTCTATGCACACACAAATAATTAGTAACCTACTCTCGGGAACCTGTGAGAACCTGCTGGATCCCACCTCTGAATCTGTATAAATAAATCAGCTGATGTGGTGACAAGGACTGATGCATAGCCAAGGCCAAGGGAGGACTGTGTCCAGAAAAAGGGACAGTAGCTCAGCTGAAGAGTATCTGCTTGGCGTACAGAAGGTCGCAGGTTCAAACCCAGGTATCTGAGATATAAGCATCAGGTAGCAGTGATTTATTTATTTTATTTATTCATTAGATTTCATAGACCGCCTCAACCCTGGAGGGCTGTAGGCGGTTCACAACACAAAGACCAAAGAACAAAGTGGTGCGACCGCACTTGGAGTCCTGCGTTCAGTTCTGGTCGCCACATCTCAACAAGGACATCGAAGAGATAGAAAAAGTGCAGAGAAGGGCAACGAGGATGATTGAAGGATTGGAGCACCTTCCTTATGAGGAGAGGCTGCAGTGTTTGGGACTCTTTAGTTTGGAGAGGAGACGTCTGAGGGGGGATATGATTGAAGTCTATAAAATTATGCATGGGGTAGAAAATGTTGACAGAGAGAAATTTTTCTCTCTTTCTCACAATACTAGAACCAGGGGGCATTCATTGAAAATGCTGGGGGGAAGAATTAGGCCTAATAAAAGGAAACGCTTCTTCACGCAACGTGTGATTGGTGTTTGGAATATGTTGCCACAGGAGGTGGTGATGGCCACCAACCTGGATAGCTTTAAAAGGGGCTTGGACAGATTTATGGAGGAAAAGTCGATCTATGGCTACCAATCTTGATCCTCCTTGATCTGAGATTGCAAATGCCTTAGCAGACCAGGTGCTCAGGAGCAGCAGCAGAAGGCCATTGCTTTCACCTCCTGCATGTGAGCTCCCAAAGGCACCTGGTGGGCCACTGCGAGTAGCAGAGAGCTGGACTAGATGGACTCTGGTCTGATCCAGCTGGCTTGTTCTTATGTTCTTAACAATCAATCAATAACTTAAATTACCTCAAAAAACATTAAAATCAGTAGGCAGCATAATAACACATATTAGCGGCACCCGGTCTTAAGGCTGGGAGGGACCGGCAGCACCCCAGATGGAACTATTATAAGGCACTGCCAGAGATGACACTATGGCAGGGCCTCATAAGTGGGCAGCCAATCCGTGGCCAGCCTCACCAAAAGCCCGGTGGAACAGCTCGGTCTTACAGGCCCTGCGGAACTCACTAAGATCCTTCAGGGTCCAGACAGCTGGAGGAAGAGCATTCCACCAGGCCCGGGTAGAGGCCAGCCGCATCATTGCCTCAGAGTGGCAATGTGTGGGCAATACTGAGCTTGATGAACCAGTACAAGGTACTTTCATATGGGTTTATATGCACAGGCCAGAAACTAAATGCTGGACTTCATGTACGTGACGTAAATATCACTATTAACAAATAAATCTATGAGAAGCTTCAGGATTAGGAGGCTAATATTCCTTCCCTACTTCGTTTCAAGGACCTCACAGTAGCTGACCTAACATTATGAGGCAATAACTTTATGCAGCATGCCTGCCAAGACATGTTATTGTCCTGGACCACCCAGTGAGCATTGCAGCTGAGTGGGGGTTTGAATCCATCACTGCGGGATTTTATAGGATATTTTACTTGTCAGCAGTGGGGTATAATATGATTTGGAAACCTATTGCTCTTTAAACAGATGTTTCTTTCAAAGGACTGTGGATTCCTTCGAGGAAATAATCCCCCCCCCCTTTTTTCTCTCCTCCTACAAATTGTGGATTCCTTCGGCCTCGCACAAAAATTAAGTACATCACCACTAGATGTCAGTGTAGTCCCATCTTGTACTGTACCTAGAGGAGAATTTACATCACCTAGCTGGCTGGCTTCCCTTGGCAGCCAAGTCCTCAAAAGTAAACGCAATTGAATTCTTTTCTGGAAGGTCTGTATGCAATAGGACAATATTTTTAGCTTGCAATAGAGCACAGAAGGCTTCTGCAGTGTCTATTCACAACGAGGAGGGCTGACTTCAACCATCTGGGGGAAAAAACATGTTGGAGAGAAAGTAGATTAGCTTATTATGCCATTGCGATACTGAGGCGGTTGTCTCCTTTTTGATCTAGAGACTTAAGTGGTACACAACAGTCTTGAAGCTGTGCAGATCTGGGAACCATTTTTAACATCACTCTCAAACCTGATACCTTTTTGATGGAGCTTTCTTATAATGAATCAGACTCATGATCCTCTGAATCAGACTCAGATCCTCTGAAGATGCCAGCCACAGATGCAGGCAAAACGTCAGGAGAGAATGCTGCTAGAACACGGCCATACAGCCCGGAAACCACACAGCACCCAAAATCAGACTCATGGTCTATTAAGGTCAGTGTTGTCTACTCAGACTGGCAGCTACTTTCCAGGGGCTCAGGCACAGCTCTTTCACCTCACCTACTGCTTGGTCCTTTCAATTGGAGATGCCAGGAATTGAACCTGGGACCTTCTGCACACTAAGAAAATTCTTTTCTATCTCTCAGTCTCTTCTCCACTTTGCATCCTCTCTCCACCTACCTTTTTTGTCTCTTAAATAGACTGGTAACCAAAGAAGAAAAATCTGTGGTCCAATGCCATAGAGGCAAAGATTAGGATGTGACTCACTGTTGATGCTCCATGCTATATCATGGAGGCTGTGTTGTAATTCCCAGAGCAAAAAAAAAAAAAGGGGGGGGGTAGGGAATTATGTTGCACCAAGGCAACATAATTCCATATAAAAAAGATTCATTCAAATCCACTGGGGAGGAGACTTGTAATCATTTGGCTATGTTATAGTGGTGCTCTTGGCCATTGGGCAACAAGAGCAGGTGTACTCTGATCTGTAGGAGCCGGGTTTGATTCCCTGCTTTGCTGTCTGAGCTGTGGAGGCTCTTCTGGGGAATTCAGATTTGCCTGTACACTCCCAGCTGGGCGACCATGGGCTAGTCACAGTTCTCTCAGAACTCTTCTCAGCCCTACCGACCTCACAGGGTGTTTGTTGTGAGCGGGGAAGGGAAAGGAGTTTGTAAGCCCCTTTGAGTCTCCTACAGGAGAGAAAGGGGGGATATACGTCCAAATTCCTCGTCCTCCTCCTCGTCCTCCTCCTCGTCCTCCTCCTCGTCTTCTTCTTCTTCTTCTTCTTCTTCTTCTTCTTCTTCTTCTTCTTCTTCTTCTTCTTCTTCTTCCCCCCAGACTTTTGCCTCAAATCACTAAGATGTACCTGAATACTTTGGCCTGGAGACTCCAACAGCAACCACTCCAGCATCCATAACACTCCTTCACAGACGCCATGAGGAGACAGATGACAAAAGGTCAGGATATGACTCACTGTTGATGCTCCATGCTATATCATCAGCGATGACGGTGGATTGCTAGGGTCCTGCAGAAGAGAACGTACTTGTTCTTCTGACATGGAGGTCCTAGAAAGCAGAGGAGCTTCCTGACAGAGAGTGGTTCTTTCTCCCATCCCGGACATTCCACAGGTATATATACTCCACTTGCTTTACTACCATCAGATCCTCTGAAGATGCCAGCCACAGATGCAGGCAAAACATCAGGAGAAAATGCTACTAGAACACGGCCATACAGGCCGGAAACCACACAGCACCCCAGTGATTCCGGCCGTGAAAGCCTTCACCACCATACAGATGACAAAAATTAACTCTTAACCGAATATTCCTTTACCATGATTTCTTCACCACAGGCAAAAGATCATAATATTGCCAGCTATTGGCTGCTTCCACACATGTAGAATAATGCACTTTCAATCCATTTTCAATGCACTTTACAGCTGTGCAGAATAGCAAAATTTCCTTTCAAGCAATTGTGAAATTGGATTGAAAGTGCATTATTTCACATGTGCAGAAAGGGCCATTAATTGGCAATGCATGGGAGAGGAAGGTAGTGGGGGATTGACATTGTGCCAACAGCTCAGCATCACATTGGCACAAAACTAGGAAGGACATCCCCATAATGGTGTGACACTACGATCCCTTTTAACCTCTATAGTTTTGCCATAGAGGTTTTTTGGGGGGGATCCTAGAGCTTCATGCCAATGTGGTGACATTCCTTCCAGTTTTGTGTCACAAGTGACAACAACAATGGCCTTTTTAATCCCATTCTCCACCTCCCTGCCACCTTGCTAACTAGATATATCTTTGTGTGCCTTTAAAAGCTCAATGACAAGTATATGGGCCCTAGAGTCATACCTTTGGGGCTCTTGCAGTGTATGTGTGTTTGTGTGTGTGTGTGTGTGTGACTGCCTTCTTTGTAGTTCTGAAGTGTCAAATGAATGGGACAATGTCTCGAATAAATCTGTACAGATTGCACAGATAGGAAAATTTGAAGGGAGATTATTCAAAGTCTGACCTTCTAAAAACAATACCAGTTTGTAATTTGGCAATCCATATGTGACTATGGGCAAATTCCCACTTGAAAATTGCAAGCGGATCCAAACCTGTTCCTTGTGAATCCGTGTCCTCCTCATCGCAGTTTCTCCCTCCCCACCACAGCGAGCACACAGCAGACACTCCCGGGTGCAGGCATCATTGCAATCCCCACAGCCATGTGATCGCGCTTCATTGCCCTAATCTGATTGGTCGGTGTTCAGTTGGGTGGGACCTGTTAGCCACTTCAGAAACACTACCCATTTTTACCCATTAAAAAACCTGTGCGAACGCTGAAGCGCAACCACTATGAATACTTGTCATTTACTGTAAATCAACTATTTTCTGAAAGTTTTACCGTTAAATCGGTGAACAGGCGATTCTTCACTTGTATTGCACATGCTCAGAAATGTGATCGTTCCATCAACCCGGAAGTAGACTGCACAAGGGTCAAATCAATTGGCTGCGCGAAATGCACGTCATGCTCTGGGGCGGGGAACAACTCCAGGTTCCAAACCTTGTTCCTCCCCTCGGAACAGCCGTAAACTGTGGTAAGGGGGCCCAACCCACTTGCATCCAGGTTCTGCCGGGACACACATTAATGGGTAAAACGAGCGTCAGAAACGGTTGCTGCCACAGAAGTCATGGGGAGGACGTCGATGAAACCGTGTTAGTAAGTGACCCGAAACCGTGCTAAGGAAGCAGTGGGAATTCGCCCTATATGCATAGGCAAGTGTGGCCCGGGATGACTACAGAATGCACCATTATGTATTGATCATTTCTCTAAAGGAGGCTGTTCTGTAGATTCCTGATCTGGAAGACATTTTTTTTTTTTGACTGATGCTCAGACTCAACTCTGAAACAGTAAAAACCATGGAAGTCTGCTTTGCTTCGCAAATAAATCGTAGTTTGGAAGGCCAATGATTCAGACCTTTGCCCTGTGCCATCAATAAGGTTGCCAGCTCCAGGTTGGGGATGGAGTTTGGGTGGGGCCTGGGGTTTAATGCTATAAAGGCCACCTTCCAAAGCAGCCATTTCCTCCAAATGCTGATTTCAGTTGCCTGGAAAGTGGTTACAATCCCAGGAGATCTCCAGCCACTACCTGGAGTTTAGTATCCCTAGTCCCCAATAATTAGACCATTGAAGAAGAAGAAGAAAAAGAAGAAGAAGAAGAAGGAGGAGGAGGAGGAGGAGGAGGAAGGGAGGAGGAGGAGGAAAAGAAGAAGGAGGAGGAGGAGGAGGAAGGGAGGAGGAGGAGGAGGAGAAGGAGAAGGAGGAGGAGGAGTAGGAGTTTGGATTTATATCCCCCTTTCTCTCCTGAAAGGAGACTCAAAGGGGCTTACAATCTCCTTTCCTGTCCCCCCCACCCCCCACACACAACAAACAGCCTGGTGGGTGCGGCAGAGAGAGCTCCAAAGAACTGTGACTAACCCAAGCTCACCCAGCTGGCATGTGTTGGAGTGCACAAGCTAATCCGGTTCACCAGATAAGCCTCCACAGCTCAAGTGGCAGAGCGGGGAAATCAAACCCAGTTCTCCATTATTCTGCATTATTTGACAGTTTTCCCAGTTTCTGTAGGAAAAGACAACACTGAAAGAGGAGCTCAGACATTAAAGCATAAGAAGAGGAGGAATATACTTGGTGAGATTGAGAGTCTGATGGGGCCTTTATGCTTGTCTAGAGAGCTTGTGCCAGTTCTCATTCATAAATATATGAGCTGCAGCCTCTTGTCTTCAGCCCATTTTGATTCCACAAGGCTGCCAAAGGACTTGGCATCTCACTATATAATCTAGGAACTGATTATGGTTTCTTTATTCCTTGTTTGGAGATAATTTAGTTTGTTTTGGATCCCATCTCAGAGAAGACACAAGCTATCAAATGCTGAAAATGATAGAGTAGGCGCTTGTAACTCCGGCTTGGTTGCAAACAGCACGTGCCGGGCGCTTTACGGTGGAAGCCATCATTTAATGTCTTGGAAGCAAATGAGTGCTGCTTCTTCCGGGTCTCCTGTTGCTCTCATAGTTACAGTAAACATTGGCCATGATATGTAGCAAGCAACTATTCTGTAATTCCCTCCTCAATCATTTTTCCTCCAAGGGCCTTTGAACAGTTGTTCTTTCTCAAAATACCACAAAACCTCACTTGCAATTTGGTGTGCCAGGGGAGGAATAGATTCCTTAAGTCCACGTGATTCCCAAAAGCTACAAAATATCCACATAGCCCAAAGGTGTAGCAAGGGGGGAAAGCACCCGGTGCACCGGTGCATCCTCTGCCCCCAACCTGGAACGCCCCTGCCACGCCCCCGGAATGACCACCACGCCCCGGACACCCTCGCCACACCTCCACAGGGGTGCGCGCCTGGTGTGTTGCTCCCCCCCCACTTCCTTGGAACTACACCTCCGACATAGCCAGTAGAGGCCCTAGAACAGTGATGGTGAACCTTTTCGAGACCGAGTGCCCAAACTGCAACCCAAAACCCACTTATTTATCGCCAAGTGCCAACATGGCAATTTAACCTGAATACTGAGGTTTTAGTTTAGAAAAAAATGGTTGGCTCCGAGGCACACGTTCCTCGGGAGTAAGCTTGGTGAAGCAACTGTGCAATGCTTTGAATGGGTGAATCACGAACCTAGGAGGGTTTACTCAGAAGCAAGCCCCATTGCCAGCAACCAAGCTTATTCCCAGGCTAGCCTAGATGTGTGTGCATGTAGGGGGTGATTTTCCGCCCCCTCCCCATGATGAACTCTGTGCACGTGTGCCCACAGAAAGGGCTCTGAGTGCCACCTCTGGCACCCATGCCATAGGTTCGCCACAGCTGCCCTAGAAAAACAAATATTAGCATGTGAGAAGGTAAAGAAAAGTATGCTCCATTAGCAAACTTTCTCAAATAGAAATGTATATTTTTTATTAATATCACGATACTAGGTAGAGCTGCTAGGCTTCCTGGTATGGCAGAAGACCTATAATTAGCAGTCCACTTTTCCTAATAATGCTCCAAGCAGTGGCAGATTTTTTTTAACGCAATGTTAGCTGCATCATTCCATCACATCAAGTACTGTCTAGGAATCTCTGGAAACTCGATGGTAAAACCCATTGAGTTTTCAGTAATTCCTAAAGGCCACAAAGACCATACATCATTTCTCTGACTGAAATGATTGTTGGCAATAAAGGACTATGAAGTGTCTCTTTGTATCAACCACACCAGTACTCCAGGGGAGGCAGTAGAGCTACTAAAATGGACAGGTCAGATTCCTCTATATATTTCTTTCTATCTGTTCTTCTGCTGTCCCTTTGTTGGCCATGAATGCTAATCTCAAAGACTTCCTTCCAGATGCTTCCATCTCTCTGTCTCTGACCTCCATGAGAACATCATGTGCTTCACAGCTAGACAGAGAGATAGAATGCCTGCTTGCCTCTCCTATTACAGTATGGATTTCTTTAACAATTAAAAATGTCTATTTCTCTCTTAAAGCAACAAGCCTTGTGTGGACTTCATTCTAAAAATAGCCTCTAGAGCTCAAGGCCAGCTCCTTCTAACACCGAGGGACTTCCCTGACTTATTAGAATACCATTTTTCTTCACCCTTTTAAATAACTCACCATTTTTTCTATTAGCTTTATGTCTCTTTCATCTTCATTTTATTGTCAGAATTGTCTGAAATTACCAAGAACGAAACTCGAGATATAGGTCAGGTTGAACCGCTTGGCAGTCAAAAAATGTATAATCACGACCATCAGTTTTCCCCCCAAATACATCAGGAATGACATTCAAAAATCATTTCACTTTTAACACCGGAAATACAATATCACAGAGACTGTGGGTTTATGATCGTTCTTGAAATGGTTGCTGAAATCTTTCTGCCTTCAGCACAAACTCAGCATGCCTTTTACCTGGGACTTTTCTCCTGCCATCTGTTTCTACCTACAGTGACAGTTTCGACAATAAATTTAATGGGGTCTAGATTCATCCCTAAATGCATGTTTGCATCACTGGGTATGGAGTTTTCCCCTCAACAATCGGTAACTGACTGTAAAATATATTTATATGCACGGTCAAAAACTTGGCAGCTTTGGAGTTCTGTCCAGTGTTTGCTGGCAAGTGGTTACTAGCAAAGTGGAAGACCGTGGTTCTCCAGGGTCGCAGGTTGAGAGGTCTTGCCACCTGCTGTCTGATCTTTTAAAGTGAGGTGGTGGGGACTGAACTAGAACCTTCTGCATGCAAAATACTCTACCACTGAGCCACAACCCTTTCCTCTGAGTAGAAGCTGGAGGCTCCTGAAAATACTATGAAACATTCCTTGCTCGCCTAATTTGTACTTGGTTGTTCCAGGGGAAAAAAACAGATTTATTTTGCCATCAAAGCCAATTTGTCAGGACCCCAAGGCTTCAGAGGTGGTTTGTTATTGACTGACTCTGCATTGCTTGGTGGTCTCCCATTCAAAGGCCCCTTCCACACATGCAAAATAATGCATTTTCAAACTACTTTCACAACTGTTTGCAAGTGGATTTTGCCATTCCGCACAGCTTCAAAGAGCATTGAAAGCAGTTTGAAAGTGCATTATTCTGCATGTGCGGAATGAGCCAAAGATTATCCAGGGTCAACCATTATTAGCTTCTGAGAAGATCTCATCAGATCAGGTTAGCTTGAGCTATCCAGATCAGAGCAAGAGAAATGCAAGGGGGGATTTTTACCCTTCAAGAAAGGAACCCTCCCCCCCCCCTGCAAGTTTTTTAAGTATAAAAATTGGAAATGTTTAGGATCAATAATAAAAATGTGCATGTTACATTTTCTCTTTGGGAATGAATGAAATGCTTTCTGAAGTAAGTTTTCACTCACTCAAAGCGTGAAGATTTTTATACGTGACAATATATGGCATTTCAGAATGATAATGTCTGTTTCCATTGCCCTGTTTCCATTGCAGACATATACATTACTTTCAAGGACTTACTTGTTGAATGTGAATAATTTAAATGTGACTTAGTTTTATCCATAAATAATGTGCAGTAATGTGGAGAATGATAATTCACTAGCAAAGAATTCAATTATTTTCAGTGTTATAAAGTTCAATGTGAGATATCCAAATATGCCCCAAGTCCTATTGTTTCTGAATGAGACTTTTTCTATTCACATAATGTGATTCCTTTGGTAGACGACAAAATGTGAGTTTTCTATTTTAATATTTTTGTTAAGATCCTTTTATGAAACAGAGTAAGGTGCAGCAGTTTGCAGGTCTATCTTTTTAAGACTGGGTATATTTTTACTTTACTTGTAGAAAACCAAAGTCTTCATGCTTGTAAATTTCATAAACATGCCAAAATTAGTACAATGTTATTTGCTAAGTTCTAAATGCAGTGGTGGGATTCAGCAGGTTTGCACCACTTTGGCAGAACCGGTTGTTAAAATGGTGCTTGTAAACAACTAGTTGCTAAATTATTTTGATCCCACCACCAGAACCGATTGTTAAATTATTTGAATCCCACCACTGTCTAAAAGGTATATTGTAAGCTTATAAGGTAGTAAGCAAAGAATCATGAGGCATCAATCATTGGGTTACGAGGCATCTTGAAAAGAAGGGCAAAGCAAATCGACACGGAACTGAAAAACATTCAGGAGTCTTTGACTGCTACTGGCCCTGCCAACATAGGGGTATTCCGGAGGCGTGGCTGGGGGTGGAGCCAACATTAGTCAGCTTCCATTCCAACATTGCCTCCTGTTACCGCAAAGCCCAGGTCTGCAACTAACGCCACCATGTTGGGTGATGTAACAGGGTTTTCCAACAGCAGGGAGATTTCATTTTATTTTTTTGCCTTTTTGGGCCACCAAAAAATCCTCTGGGGGCAGCAGTGCCATTCCCGCCCACCCAGGGCTCTAGACTGGGCTGTAAGTTTACAGAATGTCAAATAAGAGAGTATTGGTAAAAGGTTCTTCAGATGGTAAAATATAGCAAAAGCTAATAAAGATTATAATGGGAAGTGCTGGAAATGTCAGAATGCAGATGCAACATTTTATTATATGCAGTGGACATGTAAGAAAGCAGGAAAATAGTGAATAGAGGTACATGATGAAATGCAAAAGATATTAAAACTTAAGTTTGAGATGAATCAGAAAAATATGCTACTAAATATTGTACCAAGTAATATTCCAAAAATACACAGCAATTTTTTTAAGTATATGGTGATGGCAGGAACAGTAAAATATGCAGTAAAATGGAAGGTAGAAAAATATCCCAATTTTTATGAATGAATAAATAAATTAACTGAATATGCAACTATGGCAAAACTTTATATATAATAGATCAATTTCAGAATTTCAAGAAACGTGGAATATCTTTTTAAATTATACATCTGAGAAGATTTAGGAAATATATGTTTCACAATAAATAAGTTATTACAAATGAAGATATATTGAAAATGTACCTAAAAATGTAAATTTAGATTAAAAGTTCCATACAAATTGTTTAAATATGAATGTTTATGTTCTATGTTTATGTTTGTTTTGCATACTGAAATGAAACTTTTCAATTTCAAAAGAAGTCAGCACATCTAAAGGAAAAAAGGGGAATGTAATATTTTAAATGAAACTTTTTCTAACTTGTTTTGAACTTTTTGACTTACAGACTCATTCATGAGAACTTTTATTGGTTCACAGTCAATTTTCAAACATCAACAGATGGTTTGAATGATTTCTTTGACATCAAAGATTGTACTTGTATTTTAAAAAACATGATTCAGTTTTGCTTTGTTATTTTTTTAGTGCCCTGTCTTGTTGTATCTTAAAGTGAAGGAGGATCAACCCTGGTTTGTTCCTCCAGAGACCACCAGGGTTCCTCCAGAGACCACAAGGAAGTCCAGGGTTGTTTGTGAACCCTCTGAAACCATGGCGCCTTCCGCACATGCAGAATAATGCACTTTCAATCCACTTTCAATCCACTTTACAGCTGGATTTTACTGTGCAAAATAGCAAAATCTACTTGCAAACAATTGTGAACGTGGATTGAAAATGCATTATTCGACATGCGCAGAAGGGACCTCCCTATGTTAGCTGTGACTTGATGCCATTTTACTCACACGCACATTTTTCTTAGTGGACAGTCTGTTGAAGTGGAAGCTTTAAATTTAATTCTCATATATTAATGTATCAACATTGTTTGTGTTTTTAGTATTTCTATCAGTTTAACGGGTGCAAACTGCTAACTATTTCTGTGCTCTCTTGCATGATTCTTGATGAGATGTCCCAGCTTCTGTTACCCCAGAGTTACTGGTAAGATTATTTTTCCCCTTCCCACCTCAGTTTCATGACTGTGGCATGCAGAATGTCTGAGGCTTGTCCCTGGCATTAGGTGGTACGTGATATGAAAGACTTCTAGCTGGAACGAAGGCCACTGTCAGTCAGGCCCCTTCCGCACTTGCAGAATAATGCGCTTTCAATCCACTTCCAATGCACTTTGAAGCTGAATTCTACTGTGCGGAATAGCAAAATCCACTTTCAAACAATTGTGAAAGTGGATTGAAAGTGCTTTCTTCTGCATGTGCGGAAGGGGCCTCAGAATAGAAAAAGTTTTAAGGTCCCCTGGCAGGACTGTATTAACCCCTGACTAGGCCCCTAGCCTTTCAGGTCATGACTAGACTGTATTGCTCATGGAGGGGTAATAAAAGAGAAGGCAGCATGATGTCACACCCCTAATGCCAACGCATTATTGACCTGTTGTCCCTCCACCCCCACCCCCGTCATTGACGCAAAACAAACCTCAGCTGAACCTCAGCTGACTACGAGTGTGCCTTGCAACCTCTCAGGGTTTTTTTACATAATGACTGCTTGCTCAGCGTACGGCTGTACGAAAAGGGATCGCAGGGCTTCTGTAATGTTCCATGGGTAGGTGGAGAAATTAACAACAATAGACATTTCATAGAAATGGACTAAAATCAGTGGATGAGTAGATACAAACTGGAGCAAAGCATCTTCATTTTTTATTACTCTCACCTGAATATTGGAATAGAGATACTGGCAGAAAATTAACTGGTAAGCAATATGGCATTAAAGGGGTGTGTGTGTGTGTGTGTGTGTGTGTGTGTTTGTAGTTTAATTATGAAAAAACTGATGGGCTCCTAGTCCCTGCGGAGTTCTTAAGCTTCATTCAGCCTAGTCAACCTTGTGGATAATACAGTCTTGTCCCCAGATCTGATTCAGGCCCTTTCCGCACACGCGCAGAAACGAGCCTCCACCGGCATAATTTATGCTGATGGAGGCTCGGGGACCATTAGCACACTAGCATGTGAGCGGCCCCCACTTCCCCCCAGCCGGAGAGGCAGCTCTGCACAGAGTCACCTCTCGGTCAGCCCCCTCCACTGACCTTCATGTCCAGCGTCGCTCTGGAGGGCTGCAGGGACCTGCCCACGCTGCCCTCCGACCTCCAGGGGTCGGAGGGCAGCGTGGGCGGGTCTCTGCAGCCCTCCAGAGTGACGCTGGACATGACGGTCAGTGGAGGTGACGGGGAAAGCGGAGTCTTCCCAGTGGTGCGGTTCGCACTGCGCCGATGGGAAGACGCCACTTTGCAAAAACCTCACTCGTTGAGCAAGGTTAACAGTGGCAGCTTTACGATGTGCAAACAGCAGCCCAGGGACGGCGTTTTTGCTGCTGTATATCGCCCGTGCAGAAAGGACCTCAGAATCAAACAGTTTTTGTCTGTTCAAGTGCATGCACTCCATTGCTGAAATAGATTGCTACTGCCAGAGAACCACCTCAGCAACTTCTTGTGGGTGCCAGACAAAAGCAAAGAATGGCACGTTATTCTGAAAGGTGGAAAAGAGCTGCTGATAATTAATAAAATTTATCCCAGTTCCATCTGCTTTCTGTAATAAAATGGATGTCTACTTGACATTTACACTCAGCCTTTTAAGGTTCTGCTCTTAGTTTATGTTCCCACTTAAATCGTAACTTCTCTGAAAGAATTCCAGTGATGTAGTGTCATGATCAGCCTCTCTTTGATCCTGCCATATTTCAGCTCCTGGGCGGGATGTGGGAACCTGGTTGTGTCAAAATCCCTCCCTCTTCTGCTTCAGCAACACTGCTTTGCTTTTTCTCAGATACCTTATCAGATCATTAGCCACTTGGTATTGCAGCTCTCTCAGCAGTGTGGAATGTAGGTTGTTTTGATCCTGGTGAGGGAAGGTGGTTCTTTCCTCTGTGGAACTGGAGGGGTGCCATTCCCCACTCCCGGGAATGGGTTGGCTGGGGTGGGGTGAGAGGATGTAGGAGGTGCCGTGGGGTATAATGGTGAATGCAATATTGGCTATGCTTAGTGCTGACAATAGAAGTCTAAATGCTTATTCCTGAAGCTGTTTCATCGGGGCAGAGTGAGGGGGAATTGTGCCCGGGGCACGCGTGTGTCCTGCACCCCTGCCACGCCCTCGCATACCCCCAGAATGCCCTGAAACACCCCCGGAATGCCCTCGCCAGACCCCTGCAGGGGCATGCGCCCTGTGCATCCCACCCACCCTTACCCCCCCTTGGCTACACCACTGTGTTTCATAATAAAGAAATCAATTGAAACCAGAGTCTTGTTATTGAACAGCCTGAGGTGCGACACGTAGATAGAAACCATTGCATGTGTGTGTTTGGCAGGGATGGGGTCTGTCCACTTGTGCCATTTGGGGAATGTTATTCTTAATTATATAAATTTGAAACTCATAGACGAAAATTATAGGATCTTCCCAAACAGGATGTATCTAAAGTTGGAGGTGGGGGTTGTCGGAAAGAATGGAAGACAAGATTTCCAGCCCTTCAGATATTTTAAAACTTTGCAAGGAAACCACCAACAGCATTTTTTCTACCTAGAGTGATATTTAATGGGTTTCTGCCAATATTTGGTCACTGCTCACCAAAAACAAAGGAGTAAGAATGACAAACTGTGGTTCAGGTCATGACTGCGAATTTCCTTACTGTTTGTTCTCCAAGTGAAACCGTTGAGTTAGCCAAATGCAGATGTTTGTGGTTTTAGTTCATATAAAAACTACTTGTTTCCTGACTTTAGGCTGGTCATTCTAAAAACACCCTTGTGGCAGCGAACCCAAGATCAGTTTTATTGTATCCCTGAAACATTAATCTCACGGTTTTTAAAACTGTATTGCAATTACTGCATTTTTATCACTGAAAGCATAACTCGAAACAATACGTCTCCTTGGGTATCAGAACTTCAAGGTAAGATTTACAAGCAACACTTCAATGCTACTTTAAATTTAAAATAATCGCCAAATTGTCCATTATCATTACAACACACATACCCTGGAGATCTTTTACTTGCATGTGTCTGTTATAAGAAATTTGACAACACATTTTCAGCAACTGAATGCAGTTTCATGCCCACTGTAGTTTTTACTTCCATAATTCTTTAGTATCACTTCACTAATTTTAGCCCCTTTCACCCTCTGGTCTCTGATGATTCTTTCAGGCCGCTTCCGCACGGCCCATTTATGACAGCCTGGGGGCGCCAAAAAAGGCGCCCCCAGGCCACCGTTCGCACAGGCGCTGCTGCTGCAACACAGCAGCGGCGACCTGACTCTTCTTCCCTCCCCCCCAGGGCGGCGTCAAGCCGCCCTAAACAACAACCCTTTAAAGGGTTGTTGTTGGGGAGGGAGCGTCTTCCCTGCGGCGCGGTGCGAACCGCGCCGCCGGGAAGACGCTGTCACCCATCTCCGCCCCACTCACGGTGTCCTCCTCGTTACCTGCGGAGCGTCGCAGCCGAGCCCATACTGTCCTCCGACCTCCAGGGTCGGAGGGCAGCGTCAGGCGGGGCTGTGACGCCCGCAGGCTTAACGAAGGACACCGCGAGTGGGGCGGAGCGCAGAGGCGGCTCCGTCGCGGAGCCGCCTGCCTGCCGGCTTCGCTTCGCCCGTTCGCATGCTTGCATGCGAACGGGCTTCCGCCCCCACGCCGCCCGCACTCTTGGCGGCGTGGGGGCGGAAGGAGGCCGTGCGGAAGCGGCCTCAGATAGTTGACCAGGAAATTTGACAAAAAGTCAAACAACAGAATGAATGCTAATAGGTTATATCTGATAAATTCTTCAAAACTGTAATACATCACAAATAGTTTTTAAAAGATCACTAAAATCTAATGTGTTTTAGTCACTGGGCTTTCCTCAGTGGTACAAATTGTTAAAATACACACCATAAAGTAAAGTATTCAAAATACAAAATAACCATATAACTGATGAAAGCTTTAAAATCTAGGGAAAGAAGAAGAAATTGGGGGGGAAGAAAAAATCGTTTAGATTAATTATTGTGCTAGCCCATAATACAATTTTGAAATGTAATTTCCAAAATTGTTAATCTCTATTGCTTACACACAAAAGAAGTAGGAACAGTTCATAAACTAGATAATTCACCCTTTATTATTGGAATCAATTAGGAATCAAACCCATTATGTAACCTATTAATATCCGCACTGTTATTACTGTACAATATTCGTACTGACAAAGTATTTTGTCAGCCTTCCTGGTAACCTGATTCATTCATGTAGCCATTTTTCTGGCCTCAAATCACAGAAGAGAGATTGGCTAAGTGGAACATTTCACAATATTAAGTTGGTTATAATTCTGTGGCAATTATTTTATTTAGGCATGTGTGGAAATTCTCCTTCCCGGGATACTTTACTCGTCCTTTCAAAACTTTAATTATGTTTCACCCACAAGCAGTGGTGGGGTTCAAATAATTTAACAACCGGTTCCGGTGGTGGGATTCAAATAATTTAACAACTGGTTGTTTATAAGCACTATTTTAACAACTGGTTCTGCCGAAGTGGTACGAATCTGCTGAATCCCACCACTGTCCACAAGTCTTGTTCATTAAAACTGCTCTTGAAAGAAAACTTGGAAGCAACCGGACACCTTGCAGGACTGGAATGCTCTGGGAAAAATGTGAAGTCTTGAAAGTTTAATTTCAGTGCCTATATTTCCACAAACTGCAAGTTAGCTATGACAACATTTGGGCTTAGGCTCCAAATGATTGATGGCCTCTATCATTACCCAGAGCTTTGTTGACACACTTTATTTTCCTCTCAAATAATGAGATCCTGTCCATTTCCCACAGGAAGATCCCCTTGTTGATG
This sequence comes from Sphaerodactylus townsendi, assembly GCF_021028975.2. Lineage (NCBI taxonomy): Eukaryota > Metazoa > Chordata > Lepidosauria > Squamata > Sphaerodactylidae > Sphaerodactylus > Sphaerodactylus townsendi. The sequence continues at coordinate 23,481,182 of NC_059426.1, read as the reverse complement.
TATCCCCTTGTTGATGTTTATGGACATATCTCATTAAGAGTCCTGGAAGTAATTAGCCATATTCGTATCTTCAGAAGAGAACTGATAATCCTTGAACTTACTTCAACAAGTTAACATATTAACAAGGGCAACCTGTGTTTTAATAAGTATAAACATCACAAAGGGGAACTCTATGTAGGTTTTTTGCAGTAGATTAGCCTCTTCTTGTTCTAGTCTCACACTTAGAAAATTAGATGCCATGAACTAAAGCCCATGAAATTTTGTAGTAATATTAACTTCTTCCACATCTATTGTTGCAATTTATCTTGCTAGGGAAAAAGTTATTAGCATTATGTCTTATGCTGTCATTGGTTGTCATTGTCACCTGGGCATAGTGTTTTTTGGTTCTGCTTTACCTTTTCATTTGTTTCACACTGTACCCTTGGAGTTGTTTTACCACAGAGTTTTCAGAAATTCATGATCCCCGCGTGAGTAGTGATCTTAACCTATTTTATGTACGCCAATAAAGGTATCTGTAGGATCAGTGGTTTAGGGAGTTCAGTGATCTTTAGTGGTAGGATGGGGAAAGGAATGTTGTGTTACTGGTGGAAGTGCCACTAACACATCAGCAGGAAGTCCATCATCAGGAAGTGACATTTGAATCAATCTCCTTAATGTCCTCTTTTTCCACCCTTCTAAGATTTACAGCCCAATGCAGAGAGGGCTGGCAGGGTGGGACGACACCACTCCATCGCCATCCTGGCCACTCCACAGAGCTTTCCTGCCACATGGGAATCCTGAAAAAAAAGTAAAACCCACTCCAATGAATCCCTCATAGAGGAAAATAGAGACATACCACAAAAATTGTGGTGTATCTCCTCCCGCAGCTCCACCAGTGCACAGGAGCTGGCAAAGCACTGGAGGCCAATCAAGGTCAGCCCCTCCCCCTGGCCTGCCCCCAGAATGCTCCTGGCCACACTGGTGCACAGTTTTGTGCTGGTGGGACTGGACAACACAGGTAGCTTCTGGGTTGGGTGTTGCAGAGCCGCATGGTGCTCAGCTGCTGGGGTAAGTACCTCACCAGCTGGCATGTTTTGCCCCTTGCACTGGTAGAGTGAGCACCCATGCCAGCTCTCGGCTGAACAGACTCCAGAGGGGGGATTCGTCCCATCCTGGGTTAGGCTGTAAAGGTCTTAATGCAGTGTGTTCTTTCCTGGTTTTCCAATTCCGCACTGTTTCTCTTCTGGGAGGACATATCTGTGATCAAACACTCATTCGCTTCACTATTTAAATACTCTTCTCTCTGATATCTTCCACAGAATCTGGCCTCTTGCATGTAGTCCCCTGTGCCATCCCTGCAAATGCACTTTGATTTTGCCTCTTCCATTTGATTTTGAATTTATATTCTTGCCCCAGTCCAAATACTAGACTCCATCCCGCCTTGGACGTGTAATGAAAACAGGCACTCGCTTCTTCAAAGCCATTTAGAAGAATTTGAGTTCAAAGAGCAACTTGAACTCTGAAGCCTCCTTTCATCTCTGTTTCAACAAGCAATATCCATAATATGTTAAACTTACAAAAAATGCGAATGTAAAAAACCACTAAGTGCTTTAAAAATCACTGTTGCTCTTGTGTGTAGATTGACTGCTAGTAGCAATAACTATTATACTACTGGTGCTGGTAAACCAGTTACACAAAATGTTTCCATGAGCATTTTTTTTAAAGGCCAAAGAGTATTTGACGTAGCATTATCTGGCCCATGTCAGATCTTCTTCTGTTAAGTCCTTTCTGATGTTTAAGCTGGAACAAACCTCTTAAAAACAGATTAATCTTGCAATTAAGGTGTCTGAACATCCACATTTGATTTAACATATTGTAGGTCATATTCAGATTTGAGAGTTTATGGTCTAAATTGGGGAAGTCACATTGCTTTCTGGAGGTTGGCCAGAGGTGGGATCCAACCAGTTCTCACCACTTCTCTAGAAGCGGTTACTAATTTTTTCTGAGTGCCGAGAAGGGGTTACTAAAGCAACCTCCCTGCCCAATAGGGACTGGAGGTACGTGTGTGTGGTGGCGCCACTGTTTGAATCTCACCACCATCGGAACCTGTTATTAAAATTTTTGGATCCCACCACTGAGGTTGGCCCAAAATATGTCCAGGGCCTTGGAGTAATGACTGGGAATTTCCCTATTTGGACCACTTTGTGCATTTTAACATAGGTGATAGTGTGGGGTTTGCCATGCCTGGAAGATTGCAGACCCTTAAGAAACCTTGGTAGTTGCTGTGTAGGTGTTTCATTCAGTGTGTTTGGCCATCATGGGAAGTGTAGATCCTGTAATGTCCATCCACCTTCAGTACACATACATAACAGCCCCTCAACTCAGGTTACCAGTTCCAGATTGGGAAATTCCTGGATATATGAAAATGCAAACTGGAAAATGCCCCCAACCTGTGTAAAAGCAACCTAATGAACAAAGAAGGGCACCTCAGAGCTCTTGTTTGTCGGCTGGGAGCTTCAAGTCCTTTCCAAGTTCCTAACATTAATAATCTGACCTGCCCGGCCTAGCCTGAACTTGTCAGGATCTCAGAAGCTACACACGGTCAGCTCTAGTTAGCATTTGGATGGGAGACCACCAAAGAAGTCTGTGGGTATTATGCAGAGCCAAGTAATTTCAAACTCACCTTTGAACAGCCTTGAAACAGCCACATAAGTTGGCTGTGACTTAATAGCATTTTACATACACACAGTGTTAGGAATCAATTGTTATACTATTGGCCAACTCGGTAGGTCCTTTCTGATTAAGAAGGACTTTGAAATTTCAAAGCCAGGAATGTTTGCATCTTCCATTTTCATAGGAAGGTCTATTTTGTAGTTTCATGCAGGCAAGGAGACAACACAAGGCAGTGTTCTTAACACAAGAGTTTATCCTTCTGTCCTTCTTACACCCCCTGATCAACTTTCTCTTCCCTCTTTCTCTCCTCTCCATTTTCTGCTTTCTTTTTCTGCTTTCTTTTTTAGTCTAAAGGAGTCCAGCAACAGACTATGGCCTCCCTAACAGGACAAATTTCTAAACATAATACCTGAAACGTTGGTTGGATCGTTGGTTGGATCAAGTCCCTGAAACGTTGGTTGGATCAAGTCCCTCTAACTGGTTGGATCAAGTCCCTCTAATAGCTTCAGCTATTAAAACACAGCAACCTGCTGCTAAAATCCTCAATGCACAAATTGGATCGGTTAAAATGGCAAGTGCTGCCAGAGGCAGATAAGTCCCACCCACTATTGCCACAAGTCAATATATGCAGACAGATAAGCACAACGTTGGCTTGACTTGATCCAACCAACGTTAACTACTTTTCAGTCTCATGGGCCCCTTCTGCACGTGCAGAATAATGCACTTTCAATCTACTTTCAATGGACTTTGCAGCTGTGCAGAATAGCAAAATTCACCTGCAAACAATTGTGAAAGTGCATTGAAAGTGCATTATTCAGCATGTGCAGAAGGGGCCATGGTTTCCACCAAGAGGGATTTCTAGATTCTACCACTGGGGCTTAACAATGCAAAACTTTCAGCCGGATCCAGTCTTCTGCGTAGTTTATTTCGCTTGCAAAGAACACTACTGAGCTTGGCCGCTAGATGGAGCTGAGAGAATACAGCTACTGAGAACTGGCTGAGCTGGCCTCTGCTGGCCTCCTTTGGTTCTGTCGTTCGGCAGTTCCCAACCGGCTCTACCCTTGGGCTGCTAAACGCTTCCTCGGGGACGCGGTTGTGATTGCTGTTTAGTAGTTGAGTCTACACAAAATTGATGTGGAGCATTACAACAGCTGCGTGCCACCGTTTTATGTTGATGGGGTGACTTTTAAAAATGCTCATTACTCGAAAACGTTAACTCTTCAGGAGAACGTGCTGTGAACGGTCTGCTCCCATTTTTCTCTGTGATTTATGCTCGTTTTAAGGATGGTGCTGGGGAATAGATAATCCTGGTTCAGACTGCTGAGCCTGGTCTCCCCACCCCCCACCCCCAACTTCTGCCTGCATTTCCTTCATGCAGTTAGAGGGAAATGATCCAAATATGAATCCAACAGTCATATGAGTGTCTTTGAACTACTGAGACCCGTTCCACATGGGTCAATAAACTCAGGTGTAGGATGCTAAATAACCCTTTGTGGGGGGACTTCACACAGGTCTGCCCCCTATTATTTCCCCAACCCAGAGGTGGGATCCAACCAGTTCTCACCACTTCTCTAGAAGCGGTTACTAATTTTTTCTGAGTGCCGAGAAGGGGTGACTAAAGCAACCTCCCTGCCCAATAGGGACTGGAGGCGCGTGTGCGGCGGCGCCACTGTTTGAATCCCACCACCATCGGAACCTGTTATTAAAATTTTTGGATCCCACCACTGCCCCAACCCATTAAAAAAACGCTGAACAAGCTATTCTTTTTTTTTTAATCCCAGGTTGCAGCTGCTCACAAACCAACAGCCAGGCAGGAGATGCTTTATTTGCCTCCTTTTTCCTGCAATTTTTAAAACCTGGTAAAGTGTTCTTTTTACTCTTCCTTCACTTTCCCTGTGAGAGGAATCAGGATGCGTTTCTCTTCCTTTGATTTTTTTTATTTTGCTCCTCCCTGCCTTTTCCTGCCCACCTCAAAAGCTTTTCCAGCCATGCTGTTATTTTTATTTTCATGCAGCTGGTCTACTGATAATTCAATAGACCAGCGAAACTGAGATGGTCTATTGAATTATCGATAGATCGAAGATGACACTCCCCTTCAAAAAAAAAAGTGGAAGGAACGTCCCCAGATGAGATTACATGGAAAGGAAAGGAAGCAGCAGGCAGGCAGGCAAAGTGGTAGACTGGATTGGTACAACCTGGGACACTTTGAAGCAAGAGACTTTCCTTTTAAATGAATAACCACCGGAAAGCCCCATTGAGTAGCACCATGCCATGGCACAAGCAGCAGGCACACAAAAAACTTCTATCTCTTTTTCTCCCCACCCACAAATGAAGACAGACAGACAGACAGACAGACAGACAGACAGACAGACAGACAGACAGACAGACAGACAGACAGACAGACAGACAGACAGACAGACCGATAGATAGATAGATAGATAGATAGATAGATAGATAGATAGATAGATAGATAGATAGATAGATAGATAGATAGATAGATAGATGAGGAGGAGGAGGAGGAGGAGGTGGTGGTGGTGGTGGTGGTGGTGGTGGTGGTGATGGGTGGGTGGGTGGGTGGGTGGGTTTGGGTTGGTGGGTGGGTGGGTGGGTGGATGGATGGACGGACGGACGGATGGATGGATGGACGGATGGACGGACGGACGGACGGACAGATGGTTGGATGGATGGATGGATGGATGGATGGATGGATGGATGGATGGATGGATGGATGGATGGATGGATGGATGGATGGATGGATGGATGGATGGATGGATGGATGGATGGATGGATGGATGGATGGATAGTAATTAAAAACAGAAAGTAGAAGGAAGTTCTGTAAGAGATGGACATGTAGGGGAGATTTAACCTCAATTTATGAATAGACCTGGGTTGAAGTTCCTACTCAGCCAGGTTGCCCCCTGGCTGACCCAAGCTGGTTCTAGTCCAGGGGTCAGCAATCTTTACCACCCAAAGAGCCATTGGGACCCATTTTCCATGGCCCCGAAGATCTACCAAGCTGGAGAGGTGGCTCCACACAGAGCTGCCTCTGGTTCAGCCCCTCCATTCACCTTTCCTTCCAGCGCTGGGAGGCAACGGCGCCGGGCAGAGGGGATGGCGGCTGCGGGGATGGCAGAGGGGGGATGGTGGCTGCTCTAAAGGGACACGCCCATGCTACCCTCAGACCTCCAGGCCACGCGAAGCCGCAGTATAAGGCTGAAAGAGCCACATGCGGCTCCGGAGCCGCGGGTTGCAGACCCCTGTTCTAGTCCAACTGTTTCTCACGGTAGCCCACATGCCGTGCTGTTGCGAAGGGCAGAGAGTCAGCTGCCCTGAGTTCCTTGAAGGATGTTATGGGGATATGACCCATCTCTTGCAACTGGTGGTGCGAAGCTCTTTGCAGTTCTAGCAGGTGCTTTTGACACTTGGTCTTCTCAGATGAGTCAGATATTGAAAAACCACATGGAATTCAAATGACTGGTTTTGGATGGCCAGGCTCACAGTTGTCTTCAAGGCTGTCTTTGGAGCTCACCGAGGAGTCATTTGCAGGACTCTCTAGACAAGTGTGCAAGCCACAGGAAAGGGTGGGGTGAAGAGGCAACAAGAGCTGCTCCATTTCCTCCACCGCATTGTGAAAAATGAAAAGTCAGCTGGAGGCTAGAGTGTTTTTTCTCACTCATTACCATACTGTGAGTTTCACAGAAGGACCACAGTAACGGCTTGAGATGGGGCTACTTGTATGACAGGAGAAAAGCAATTTGGGAGGGGGAGGGGTCTATAAGACTAAATACACCCCATGTTTAACACTGTTATTTAAATTGAGTTTTCAAGAGCTGTGTAACTGGGCCAGGACATGCTCACACATGCTCATGTTTTGTGCCAGTAAAAACAGTACTGGGTGTATTGTGCATATATGTATCTATAGACAGAGCATATTTTATTTGCTTGCTCTAGATTCACAGAAGTTAGACCCAGCTTCTTTCTGAAGGCCCCTACTCTGGCACCCCCTGTTCTCTCCAAACTCTAAAGTGAATTATCTTCTGAACAATCAGGATCCCAAGATACTGGAAATGGGGGCCAACTTCCTGGTTAATACCTTGAAATAATTTTCTGGGTTTTCCCCTTTGTATAAATGATGCCTGTATATGCCTGATACTTTTACCGGCTCCATGACTCTGTTAAACCCTATCTAAGTGATATAGAGAGACAGAGAGAGAGACAGAGAGAGACGGGGAGGGGGAGAGGAGAAGCAGGGAGGGAGCTTATTCTCATAATTTCTTTTGCTTCTGCTGGTCCCAGGAGCTGGCAAAGAAGCAAGAATCATACTTTAAGTGTTTTTCTCCGGTTCTCTCGTGACTTCTGAGATCCCACCATTTTAACACATTTTTACATTATATTTCTCACACCAGGACCATAGGGCCTGGAAGCTTGCTTGAAAAAAGGAAGGCAAAATTGGCAGCATATTCAGTTCTGTCCCCAGTCCTAGAAACCTATTTATTTAATAAGATGAGAATATTCCCTTGATGTTAGAATCTAGTTCCAGTGCTCTACGGTCACTGCAATCCTCTGCAAAGTGACTCCTGCCAATAACCAGTTGATTTAAATGGGCCTAGAGCAGACAGAAGTAACTCTGCATAGGATTGTTCTGTTAAATTTGATGTGTGAATGCAGCGTCCCTAGGATGACTTTTGCCTTGCCTGGATCCGATTTAAAGCAGGTCTCAGTATGCACAAATCATAGGTCATACAATGAAATTGTTCTTGGGGCTGTATTATTTCAGGTTATAAATGGTGGTTATTTTAGATTCTAAGATACAGTTGCCTTTTTACAATGTAAGAATTTGTTTTATTTGGAGGGCATTTGAACACATAAAAACTTGAAGCTGGTTTCTACTAAATTAGCCAATTGATCTGTCAGATGCCCTTTCCGCACAACACTTTTAAAGCATTTTGAGGCAGGAAATAAAACATTTTCTCCATGGAGTTCCACAGTTTTTTTCCCCAAACATTTTATTTCCAGTCTCGAAACAATTTAAATGAATTCCCTTTTAAAATATTTATCTGGCTGAAGCATTTTGAAAATGTCTTCAGTTGCAGCGTGATCTATTGACTACTTTTCCCATACTTCTCTGCTTCCCTGAGGGGGTATCAGAGAACAGGGTGGCCACATCCTTTGCATGGAAAATGGTCTGATCCCAAAGATGGCAATGAGGTGAATACCTCCTGATACCAAACAACAGCAAGCGAGGACGCCCCCCAAGCATCTGGAGGAGAACATTCGAGCAAGACCTGAAGGCACTTAATATTGCATGGGAAGAGGCTGAAACACTCACCCAGGACCGGAAATGCTGGAGAGCACTTGTTGCCTGATATGCTACTTAGTATGAGGAGGAGGAGGAGGAGGAGGAGGAGGAGGAAGAGTACAGACATACATCATTGTAAGAGGGGGTCTGAAAACATTTTAGAAATGTTTTAGGGAATTTGTGTGGAAAGGGCTAAGGACAATCTTTACCAACTGGTAGCAACTTTTCAGGTTCTTAGGTGGAGGTCTTTTATAACACTCTCTGCCATTTGCACTGGAGATGCTGGTGATTGAACCTGGTACCATCTGCATGCAAAACCGATGCTCTGTCACTGAGATGCAGCACTGCCCCTCTCACATTCAGTCAAGCAATACCCAATCTACAGACTCAAATGGTTCAGTTCAGTGTTCTCATGCGATGGTTTAGACTACCTGTAGGAGGAAATAAAGGTGGAAGTTTAATGGTATTTCTAGCATTGTATCCATTTTAGGGCTGCCAAGTCTCCTTTCATGGTAAAAGCAGCCTGGGTTGGCCACTGCCACTCAATAGTGTGTGTGTGTGTGTGTGTGTGTGTGTGTGTGTGTGTGTGTGTGTGTGTGTGTGTGTGTGTGTGTGTGTTTTGTGGGAGGGGTGGTTGGGATACATGACATTCCAACATTCTAACACTTCTCACTCAAGCCCAGAAGTAATACCATTGAGTCAGCATGATGCTCTATTATACTCTTATACTCTATGGTAAAACCATTATGTTCAGGGAAATTCTAGAATCACATAGAGTTGGAACACCACATACTATCATGTCTCTGCCTATGTCCACCTCCCATCAGATGTCAGCATTTGACTGGCAACCTTAGCTCATCGGCTTGCATAGGAAGACATTCTTGGTACATGGTGGACATTCTGTAGACCCCAAAGGTGACAGAAGTCTACTGCAGCCTTTCTGTGATTGACAGATTTGATCGGTTAAGCCCAGATCGCAGAGAGAGGTGGCAGCCAGAATCTGCTTCACAAACAATGGAAAATATCACCAGAGACTCTCACACTGCAGAATATAATAGATCTGGCAGAATAAGAATAAAAGGAATTATTCCACGAAGACTCACTCCTGGTATTATGAAAGAACACCAGGAATCCAAATGATTTGCATTGTGGAGGATTTGTTATAATTTTCTGCAAGAGAGGACTAAACGGTGATAAAATGTCTACAGCTGCGGCCGCCAAGAAAATGGACAAGCTAAGAGATTCCTCCTGATGTGTTATTGTGCAGCCTGAACATTCATATCATGTTGAGCATAAAAGAGGATTAGCCATATTCTGCGATGAGAGATCCATCTTTAATATTTTGCAAAGGCATAGACAGGGGTAGGGAACCTGCGGCTCAAGAGCCGCATGCGGCTCTTCTGCCCTTGCACTGTGGCTCCACGAGCCGAGCTGCAAGCAGCAGGGCAGGCGCACCAACTGCCCGCGGCCGGCTGGGCTGCGCCGCGGGCTTCCCCTCTCGCCCGCCCCATTGGAGCGGGGTGGGCGCTTTCCCAGCGACCGGCGAGGCCGAGCCGCTGGCTTCATCCTTGCCCGCCCTGCAGGCAGCAGGGCGGGCGCATCCATGCATTTCTCAGAATGAGCAGAATAAAAGGTTTAAAAAACCCCAATATATATAGTGTTATCTTTATTTTAAATGTCAAAAATTATTTGCAGCTCCAAGTGTTTTCTTTTCCCGTGGAAAACGGGTCCAGATGGCTCTTTGAGTGTTAAAGGTTTCCTACCCCTGACATAGGAGGTTGGTGGAGTCTGTGCTATCCAGCCTCAGAGCTGGTAAATAGGTGTTTACTCCAGTATAGTATTCCACCATTCATTCCTCACTGAAAAACAGATATCTGTTAGAAAGCTTCTAACCATTCGTAGGACAAGGATTCTTTGTAGATGAATTCATATAGCGGGTCTTATAAAATCATCTCTCTAGCCAGTTTGTTCAATGAGCTGCTCTGTTTGTATCTAGGAAGGGTCACAGATGTGAACATGGAATCATAAAATCATAGAGTTGGAAGAGACCTCAAGGGTCCAACCCCCTGCAATGCAGGAACACACAGTCAAAACGCTCCTGGCAGATGGCCATCCAGCCTCTCTTTAAAAAAGTCCGAAGAAGGAGACTCCACCCCATCTCCTTCTAGTCTGTATTAGGGATGCTGCAAACTTTGCTTTCAGGCAAGTTTGGGGCTGATGCTGCAAAGAGAAGAGAATTGGACTAAATGCAGAGGTGGGATCCAGCTGGTTCTCACAGGTTCCCAAGAGTGGGTTACTAATTATTTGTGTGTGCCGAGAGGGGGTTACTAGTTGGGTCCGCTCAGAGGCAGTGGCATATTTGCCTAGGGACAAGGGGTACCCCATGTCCCTGGGCGCATCCATTGCAGTCACGTGGGGGCGCCAAAATGTCCCCCCACACAGACTGATTTTGCAAGCCCCAGCAAGCCCGGCATTGAGGAAGCCAGCTGATGCAAGAATTAAGGAAGCCTGACATAGCCCCGCCCACTCTCTACGGTGGCCCTGAGTGTCCAAACGGAGGGGAGAAATACCACTGTGCTCCCAGGATGAGGACTGGGGAGCTCCGCCTCCCCTCCCTCTCACCCAGAGTGCAGAGCCTTATTCTCCATTAAGTCGTTGCCATTGCTCTCAGTCTCAAGCCTTCTCCCCAGCGGACGGGTGCCAGCCAGCACAGGAGAAGTCCATAGGCCAGCTAGGGAGGCAATCTCTGCCCCACCTGCAAGGTGTTTGTTGTGGGGAGAGGAAAAGGAGGGGGCGTTGTTAGCTGTTTGGAGACTCCTTAAAGGTAATGTGCAAATCCAAACTGCACTTCTATCCCTAAAATCTTGTTTGCAGTTGTGAATGGCCTTGATTGGGGGCGGGGGGGGGGACATGAAGCACCTGGCTTCTTAACTTTTGCTGTGGGGCTGGGCTGTAATCTGGAGAACTGAGTTTGATTTCCCACTTTCTCTGTCCCACCTGCTGCCCCATAAGGTGTTTGTTGTGGGGAGAGGAAAAGGGGGAGGCGTTTGTTAGCTGTTTGGAGACTCCTTAAAGCGAACTGCACCTGGGGTGCGCGTGCCCTGCGTCCTTGCCACAGCCCCGCCCTGGAATGCCCAGCCACGCCCCCGTCAGGCCCTGCACAGCCCCATTGGGGCTACGCCACTGTTTGAATCCCACCACCATGGGAACTTGTTACTAAAATTTTTGGATCCCACCACTGATAAAAAGGATTGGCCAGGAAAGGATCAACAATCAGCTATAAACAAAACAGGGGGCGGGGGGGATTGAGCAGGCAAACATGGGCTTCCCTAATTGCCTTGTGTTCTATAAAAAAAACCCAAGGCATAATCCCATACAAGGAGGAATACTGGATTTCTGTCTCTGGCTTCCACCCCCAGTGGCAGAGGGACTGTCTGCAGGAAGGGCAGAGAAATCCATGAACCTTTCCTTGGAGGACTTTCCTACCTGCCATGATGAGCTCAAATGAACAGTATGGAAAGTCCTAACCAGACCAAATGGCCAGTGAGGATGACCCAACAGAGGTGTTGTGATGCAAGATTGTTTACTGCCATTGCTATGGAAACGCCCAGACTTCAGTAGCCCCGGGCTAGCCTGATCTCCTCTGATGTCTGGAGTCAAGCAGGGCCAGTCCTGGCAAGTACTTGGATGGACAATGTCAAGTGTGCTAAAGTTGTGCAGTTGCGAGGGGGAATGGGTGCAAGCCTCCCAAGCCAGCTGACGGTTTTTTGCGCCACCCTAGATAGGCTGGAGGAGGGGTTAGGCCCTCTTCCTGATGTTTTCTTGAAAGTCTTGTCTGTAAGATGCGCTTCATCTATAAAGGGAAAAGAAAATGGATGGGTGGGACATTGAGGTGGTGAACCTTCAAAGGACCCTCAGCAACACTCAGCTGACAAATAAAGACTGCCTGAATCCCTTGCAGCTGGGAGGGCTCTCACCCTTGACCTCCACACTTCACACAACAGCAGATTTGGCTAATGTGGTTCACCCCCCATGATGTGGCAGGAGGGCTTGAGGCTGGAGTCTTTGCTGCTAATATCCATTTGAGGACTTTCCTACCTCTCATGATGAGCTCAAATGAACAGTAAGACCAGTCCTAACCAGACCAAATGGCAGGTGAGGATGACCCAACAGAAGTATTGTGATGCAAGATTGTTTACTGTCATCACTATGGTAACGCCTAGACTTGGATAGCCTCAGGCTAGCCTGATTACCCCCCCCCCCCCCGCCCACCTAGCCATCTCTGAAGCCAAGCAGGGCCGGTCCTGGCTAGTACTTGGATGAAAGGCTTTCAAAGAATACCAGGGCAGTGCCGGAGAGGCAGGCGATGGCAAACCACCTCCAAATGTCTCTTACCTTGAAAACTCAACCAGGGTTTGCCATAAGTCAAATGTAATTGACAGCAAAAGAAAAATTTTAAAAGCTGTGAAGAAAACATAACTATGCCGTATGGCACAAGCATGTGGAATTTTTTGCACTAAAATAAAAGAGAAAAGCAAGGTAGATCTAATGCTCTAGGGGCACATAGTGAATTATGAATTTGGAAGTATGAAATATGGATGGATATCGTTTATGGATTATGGATTATGGATTTATGTATGTAATATGATGATAGATGAAATGAAATAAGACGACAAAACTGGATACATAATAGTAAAGAACATTTTATTTCACATCAGCTTGAGTGCAACTGTTTGTTGTAGTTTTGAGGTAGTGCATGTTGCACTCAGTTTTTGTAAGTGTTCAATAGTGTTGGATAGTGTTGGTGGGTCGGGACCCCTTTGGGGGTCGAACGACCCTTTCACAGGGGTCGCCTAAGACTCTCTGCATCAGTGTTCTCCATCTGTAAAATGGATAAATGTTAGGGTTGGGGGTCACCACAACATGAGGAACTGTATTAAAAGGTCACGGCATTAGGAAGGTTGAGAACCACTGGCCTAACCCCTCCTCCAACCTATCTAGGGTGGCACAAAAAACTGTCAGCTGGCTTGGGAGGCTTGCACCCATTCCCCCTCGCAACTGCACAACTTTAGCACACTTGACATTGTCGATCCAAGTACTTGCCAGGACTGGCCCTGCTTGACTCCAGACATCAGAGGAGATCAGGCTAGCCTGGGGCTAATAGATATCAGCCCACAACAAGGTCCCACCGTAGAGGGGAGGAGGCATCTGAGATCACACCAGCTTCCAAAAGGAGGCTCAGATTCCAAAGGGGCACCTTAAGAAAAATGCAGCACTTAGGCCACTGGAATGAAGTGCATTTGCTCTGTCTCAGGAAGAAAGAAAAACTAAACTGGACACCCCTGAAGGGTGACATGAACACCTAAAATGAAATCCTCTTATGGTGTCACCTATACGCATGTAAAAATACCAGAAATTGTAACCATGGAAGCCGAAAAAGCTAACACTTTTGAGAAATAAGGGCTCAGTCAAGGCTGCAGAAGGCCAAGGAAAACTCAATCTGGAGTATAAAAGGGGTAGGGCCTAGATTCAGAAGAGGAAAACAATAGAACAGTCAAACATGGGCCTCTTTAATCCCTTTGCATTCTGGAAGAAAGCCAAGGCATGATCCCATACAAGGAGGAATACTGGATTTCTCTTCCACCCCCAGCGGCAGAGGGACTCTCTGCAGGAAGGGCAGAGAAGTCCATGAACCTTTCCTTGGAGGACTTTCCTACCTGCCATGATGAGCTCAAATGAACAGTATGGAAAGTCCTAACCAGACCAAATGGCCAGTGAGGATGACCCGACAGAGGCGTTGTGATGCAAGATTGTTTACTGCCATTGCTATGGAAACACCCAGACTTCAGTAGCCCCGGGCTAGCCTGATCTCCTCTGATGTCTGGAGCCAAGCAGGGCCAGTCCTGGCTAGTACTTGGATGGACAATGTCAAGTGTGCTAAAGTTGTGAAGTTGCGAGGGGGGATGGGTGCAAGCCTCTATAACTGAAGGTGCTTATATGTTCTGCTTTTCGCTGCCACCAAAATATAACGTTTTTCTCTATAGCCCACTCAGACTGATTTTTCACGGTCACCACCCTTTGTTGGGGAACACACAGAGACACAGACAGAAAATAAAAATAACTGGAGCGAGTTTAAAGTTGAACAAAACTCAAAACTTTTATTTGCTGGCTTTAACAGAGGCTTCTCAGGTAAACTGGAGAGGAAATAAGCGTATTGGTTTCAGAGAGAGGTTTGTTTAAGCTTAACGGTTGCTGAGTAAATTTGTTTTTAAGCTTAACGGTTTCAGGCACTTTACTTCAGTTACACAATGTATGAACACTCGCAGGTGTCACTTCACTCCAGATTTTACTTTAGGAAAAAAAAATGTTTCTTTACAGATGTTACTTTAGAGGTTTTACACTCTCTTCAAAAATAAAGTTTTCAGTCCGCTGTTCCTCACCACAAAATAAAAACACCCAGTCTACGCCCAGTGGGATTCAGGCATAACAGCCTCCCTCTCCCACACTCCCTAAAATTTGGCCTCTTTGCCAAAGGGACTGGGCCTCCCAAGACTGATGTTCACTGTGGGACAGACTTTTAGACTGTTAGAGGTTTCCCTCAAAACCAAAACAAAACACCTGAGGGCGGACACTCTCCTCCAAACTCAGGGTTTTCGATGACTGAATAGCTTCCTCAGCTATTCAACAGCCATGAGAGATCTGGCCGATTCACCTCACGCTGCTACAAAAAAAAGTACCCGAGGGCACACAAGCTCACACCGAGCCAAAAAGTCCAAAGACCAAAAAGCAAGAACCCCTCAGCACTCTCGCTGACAGTATATATAGTCTCTGCTTATTTTCCTCGGGCCAATCAGGGCTGGCCAGGGCTTAACTCTTTCAGGGGCGGTTCCACCCTGTAACCTGAATGCAGGATAAATGCGTTCGTCACACCTCACAAGCCAGCTGACAGTTTTTTGCGCCACCCTAGATAGGCTGGAGGAGGGGTTAGGCCCTCTTCCTGGGGTGGTCTTGAAAGTCTCGTCTGTAAGATGCGCTTCATCTATAAAGGGAAAAGAAAATGGATGGGTGGGACATTGAGGTGGTGAACCTTCAAAGGACCCTAAGCAACACTCAGCTGACAGATAAAGACCAAGCCGCCTGACTCTCTTGAAGCTGGGAGGGCTCTCACCCTTGACCTCCACACTTCACACAACAGCAGATTTGGCTCATGTGGTTCACCCCCCATGATGTGGCAGGAGGGCCACACACACACGCACCCCGCCATCTCTAAAGCCACACACACACACACACACACACACACGCACCCCGCCATCTCTAAAGCCAAGCAAGGCCAGTCTTGGCTAGTACATGGATAAAAGGCTTTCAAAGAATACCAGGGCAGTGCCGGAGAGGCAGGCGATGGCAAACCACCCCCGAATGTCCCTTACCTTGAAAACCCGACCAGGGTTGGCATAAGTCAAATGTGATTTGACAGCAAAAGAAAATTTTTTAAAACTATGAAGAAAACATAACTATGCCATTTGCCACAAGCATGTGGAATGTTTTGCACTAAACTAGAAGAGCAAAGTCAGGTAGATCTAATGCTCTAGGGGCACATAGTGGTATGACAAACTAATTTACAGAAGACCAGAAGCCACTGGGAAATACCAGCCCACAACAAGGTCCCACCGAAGAGGGGAGGAGGCATCTGAGATAGCACCAGCTTCCAAAAGGAGGCTCAGATTCCAAAGGGGCACCCTAAGAAAAATGCAGCGCTTAGAGCACTGGAATGATTCACATTCGCTCTGTCTCACGAACTAAGCAAAATTAATCTGGACATCCCCAAAGGGTGACATGGACACCTAAAATGAAATTCTCTTATGGTGTCACCTATATGCATGTAAAATACCAGAATTTACAACTGTGGAAGCCAAAAAAGCTAACACTTTTGGGAATTAAGGGCTCGCTCAAGAAGGCCAAGGAAAACTCCATCCAGTATAAAAAGGGTTGGCCTGGAAGCAGCGGAAAACAACAGAGCAGGCAAACATGGGCCTCTTTAATCGCTTTGCATTCTGGAAGAAAGCCAAGGCATAATCCCATACAAGGAGGAATACTGGATTTCTCTTCCACCCCCAGCGGCAGAGGGACTCTCTGCAGGAAGGGCAGAGAAGTCCATGAACCTTTCCTTGGAGGACTTTCCTACCTGCCATGATGAGATCAAATGAACAGTATGGAAAGTCCTAACCAGACCAAATGGCCAGTGAGGATGACCCAACAGAGGTGTTGTGATGCAAGATTGTTTTCGCCATCGCTATGGAAACGCCCAGACTTCAGTAGCCCCGGGCTAGCCTGATCTCTGGAGTCAAGCAGGGCCAGTCCTGTCTAGTACTTGGATGGACAATGTCAAGTGTGCTAAAGGTGTAAAGTTGCGAGGGGGAATGGTCCCAAACCAGCTGACAGTTTTTTGCGCCACCCTAGATAGGCTGGAGGAGGGGTTAGGCCCTCTTCCTGGGGTGGTCTTGAAAGTCTTGTTTGTAAGATGCGCTTCATCTATAAAGGGAAAAGAAAACTGATGGGTGGGACATTGAAGTGGTGAGCCTTCAAAGGATCCTAAGCAACAGCTGACAAATAAAGACTGCTTGAATCCCTTGCAGCTGAGAGGGCTCTCACCCTTGACCTCTACACACAACAGCAGATTTGGCTCATGTGGTTCACCCCCCCATGATGTGGCAGGAGGGCCTGAGGCTGGAGCTCTTGCTGCTAATATCCATTTGAGGACTTTCCTACCTCTCATGATGAGCTCAAATGAACAGTAAGACCAGTCCTAGCCAGACCAAATGGCCAGTGAGGATGACCCAACAGAAGTATTGTGATGCAAGATTGTTTACTGTCATCACTATGGTAACGCCTAGACTTGGATAGCCTCAGGCTAGCCTGATTACCCCCGCCCACCTAGCCATCTCTGAACCCAAGCAAGGCCAGTCTTGGCTAGTACATGGATAAAAGGCCTTCAAGGAATACCAGTGTCGTGCTGGAGAGGCAGGCGATGGCAAACCACCTCCGAATGTCTCTTACCTTGAAAACTCAACCAGGGCTGGCATATGTCAAATGTGATCTGACAGCAAAAGAAACATTTTTAAAACTATGAAGAAAATATAACTATGCCATTTGCCACAAGCGAAGCAAAGCATACCAGTCATTTTTTTGGAGGACCTATGGCAGTAATACAGCCATTAGAAGACTGTAATGCTACAGAATAGCCCATACCATCCTTCTTCATATTTTTTTCATTGGTCCTCTTAAAGCTGTTCTGTAATATAATAGTAACAAATGAATAAGTAATGGGCCAATGCAGTACTGATCTCTTATTCTTGTGGTTTATGATTTCAGTCCTTACCAGTTACAAATGACAGCTAAGACCAAGTTTCGCAGAACAGAAACCTTGAAATGATGTTTTTTCACTGCAGTGAGTTATAATCAGCTATAAGGGTTTGTCCTTCTGCACATTCAAGAGAGAGCTGCAGTCAACTGTAGCTCCTTGGCAATAGTGAAGCTGCAAGGGGGAAGGGGTGCACTGCGCACTGGGGGCATGCTTGCCTGCCCAGAAAATCTCCCCCTGGCCCCTCCCCCTTTCCCTCATGCCCCACACCCCTCCCTCCCCCTTTCCCCATGCCTCCACTACCCCTCACCACCACCACCGCACTTACTTTAGTTCCTTTTCTTTTTCTAGAACTTTTTCAGGCTGAAAAAAGCAGCCTGTTCACAGTGCAGGCTGAAAAACGGCCTGATGGGAACTACACTTCCCAGCAGACCTTGGAGCTCACAAGGTCTCCTGGGAAGTGTGGTTCCCATCAGGCCATTTTTCAGCCTGAGCTGTGAACAGGCCGCTTTTTTTAGCCTGAAAAAGTTCTAGAAAAAGAAAAGGAACTAAGGTAAGTGTGGGAAGGGGGGTGGGGGGCGCCGCAGGGGGGCGGAGGGGCCGCAGGGGGCAGAAAACACAGAGCATGCACCAGGCACAGTTTGGCCCAGCTATGCCTCTGCTCCTTGGTGAGTGTATTTTTGCTTTGTCCACAAACTGCATTTGTAAATATTCTTTAAAATGCTCTGGAAAACATGACATCAAGTCTTGTTCTCCATTCACTGCTGCTGTGGATGGGCAGGCATTGACAGAGGGTCCAGGAGGGACTTCCCTTCACACTTTTCCTGCAGTTGCCAGTACACTTCCCAGAGGGCTTTTAACCTCCTCTCTTCCCCCTCTCCTCACATGTAGGCTGTGTCAAGATCAGCACTTGCCTTCTAGGAGGGATGTTCCTATTTTCTCTAGCAGTCCCTCCTACGAGCACTTTTCCATTGAGCTCCACTCCTGCTCCACAGCCTATTACACACCACGAGTTCCACCTTCACCACTGCCTGTCCATCACTCCCTCCCCTCTCCTGCACGTGTATGTGTGTGTGTGCAGAGTGGGACTGGTGCTCACTGAAGAAGCATTCTGGGTAAGGAATCTGAGGGGAGGAGAGAAAGATGGATTCCCAGCCCCCAAATCTGAATCACATGGCTGCTTATGAGGCCATAAGGAGGAGAAATCTCTTTCTTGGCCTCACTCCTTCTGAGCCAGCTCCACTCATGACTCCTGTAAAAAAACAGTCAGAAAGTCCCGTGATGGTGGTGGGAAATGGCAGCTGTGAGGGGACAAAAGCTGAGAGATAGCAGACATGAATGGAGAGGTTATAAAATCTGAACTTTCCTGCCCACATGGAAGGAAAGCCCGTTTTGACTGGGTTTTTTTAAGTAATTCTCAGAAAAAAAGCAGGTTTGGAAAACCAGGGACCAAAGCAGGCGAAATGCCACAAAGTGCTGTGTGAATCCTCTCTGAGAATGCTCCAGTTTGAAAAAGCAGGAGGGAGCAAAACATCTGTGTAGAACCAGCTGATATGTGAGAAGAGTTTGGATTTATATGCTGCCTTTCTCTCATGTGAGAGGTCTCAAGGCTGCTTACAAACTCTTTTTCCCATCCTTTCCCCACAATAGACACCTCGTGAGGTAGGTGGGGCTGACAGAGTTCTGAGAGAACTGTGACTAGCCCAAGGTCACCCAGCAGTTTCATGTGGAGGAACGGGGAAACAAACCTGGTTCTCCAGATCAGAGTCCACCTCTCAACCACTACATGACACCACTTTTGAAATCGCTCTAAAGTTGTGTATCAGTGCTCTTTAAAATGTCAAGAAACCAGGTCAGTCCTGATGACCATGTCTTGATTCTGGTAGCCATAATATTTGGGATCAAATTCACAAGCAGGCTGTGACTTCAGGATCCCCGACAGAAGATTCCAGAGCCAACTGATATTCAGATCTTGTGGCAAGGCTGCCCTGCAAGAGCGTTCCAGGTTGTTGGAGTTAGTTTACCACACGGAGAAGCAGCTAACACACTGATTAAAAGGGCAAAAGGTGAATGTTTGTTAGGAAGTACATTTAGGATAGGAAAGAGGGACAGGCAGCATGCTGCTGCCTTGCTAGCTAGGAAGAGTCTCTTTTTTAATTTCTGAGAAGAAGCAGGATATTAGACTTGAGAGTATCAGTCTAAGGACAGACAAAAGGTGACACAAAAGGGGTCACTAACTTCACAGCCTTCGCTGCCCACTTGCCCACTTCTTGCTGGGTCTTCTTCTCAGTTTCTTTGCACATATTGCTACAACCAACATTTTGACAAGATAACAACTTCTTTTCCGTTGAGCCACAAAACGGTCTTGAGGTTCCTTTCTTCAAAAAGGTGCAAAGGAGGAACAGCCTGCAAGATGTGCAAATGAGCAGAAGATACTCAACTGGAAATCAACTTTCAGGAGATAGATGAGCTTATATGCTGTTGTTCCTCTCTAATCACCACCAGGTTTTTCATCAGGAACAAAAAACACGGGGGAAAGACGTATGTAGAAGAGTATGAAGAAGAACAGCTTGGATTTATACCTCATCTTTCTCTCCTGTAAGGAGTCTCTCAAAGCAGTTTACAAACTCCTTCTCTTTCTCTCCTCACTCGTGAGGCAGGTGGGGCTGAGAGAGTCTAGACAGAACTGTGACTAGCCCAAGGTCACCCAGCAGGCCTCATGTGGAGGAGTAGGGAAACAAATCCAGTTCATCACCTGAGAGTTCATGTGGAGGAATGGGGAATCAAAGCCGATTCTCCAGAGTGGGGTCCGTTACTCTTAAGCATTAACTCTCATGTGTGGGTGAAGAGAAGTTCTGCATGGTTTACAGACATGATAATAATTGTGGCTTACCAATACAGACAATTAAAGGGATGTATGACCAGTCTCCTTTCTTGAATTAGTCCCCGGGAACTAAATTCCTCCGCTCCCATCCCCTGCAAATGCCAATTTTTTTCCTATTCACATGACTGGAGGGGGGGGGGGGGAGAGATATCGTGGCAGAAGTGCCACTACACGACACCACTTTTGTGCAAAAGTCTGGCATTCTGTTTCCCTCACTAGCCCTTTAAAGCCTTCTAGAGTAGGGAGGTAGCAACAAATCATGTTTCCAGTCATTGGTTCAGTACTACAGTATCCTCCCTGGGGCATTTACCCCATTGGCCATCGCCCCCCTCAGCCCTTCTTCCACAAACCTTGGAAGTCCAGGCTGTGGAAGGGCTGTGCTGGCATCCCAATCAGACCCCAACCAGGGGGACAGGCTGGGGTGTACCTGGGGACACAGCTGATCTTAGTTGGCTCCCACCAATGGTTTTGGGTCAGGACTCAGTGCAGGGTCCGGTCTTCGACTTATGCCATGCTTTGGATGGCATAAATGCTGTTAGCTCTATGGAGGACTTTCCAGCAGCGATGGGAGTTGTGCATTTTTTGCTCTGCACGCTGCCGGAAAGGCCTCTCAGAGGTGGGATCCAGCATGTTCTCACAGGTTCCCGAGAGTAGGTTACTAATTATTGGTGTGTGCCGAGAGGGGGTTACTAATTGGTGATTTTGTCACGTGATTTTTGCCTTAGTTACGCCCCTCCTCTCAGCTGTAGCGCGCAGAACTTGAAGCAGTGTAGCAGGAGGTGCTCCTGCATGCGTGGCAGCCTGCGCCTGCGTGCATTCGTTTCCCACCCAAGGACCGGCACAGTGGCTGCGTCCTTGCCACAGCCCCGCCCAGGAATGCCCCACCCTTGGAATGCCCGGTCACGCCCCCGTCATGCCCCACCCAGCCCCATTGGCGCTATGCCACAGTTTGAATCCCACCACCATGGGAACCTGTTACTAACATTTTTTGATCCCACCACTGGGTGTCAGGGTGGTGCCACAGCAGCGCTGCATCCCACCACCAAGGGCTTTGGATGGGGCTGTCCACCTTTCTTCTGATGAGAAAGAGCAGCATTGTTGGCCCAGAGGAAATAGCTCCTCTATGACCTCCAAACACTGCACTGTTTTTAGCTTGGGACAGGATGTTAGAAGGCCTGTCCTTGGGGAGACTACATTCTGCAGAAAAGATGAGAAAAATGCCCACTGAAATCTGGAGAGTGTTGTCATCTTCTTGCATAATGAGGTGGCCTTAAGATATGGGAAGAAGGGGATTCCACCATTTCCTGAAAAGCTACAAAGCCAAAGAGGGAGAGGGCTCAGTCCGAAGGCATGCGTCAGTCATGCCATGTCAAATTTTGTTGGAGGGACTGAAACACAGGCTGTGGAAGGCACCTGTGAAAGAACAGCCAAGGATTAATTTGCACTTTCTGTGTGAAAGCAACACACTTTCTGTGTGAAAGCAACAAACCCCTGTTGTTATGGTGGGCTCTCGCTTGTTTTTTAAAAAATATATTTAAAAATATAATTTTAAAAAATCTATATTTTTAAAAGTAACATAATATAATTATAACAAAATGTAAAAGAATAAATCTTCTTGATGGATGAAAATGACAAAAGGTTTTATATCTGTATAAACGAGTCTTGACTCTTATCATATTCTAAATTACATAAAGCCATTCTTCTCTATCATCATTCAAGCAATATAGCTCTGTTAAGATTAGTCTTCTTTTAAAGGTCAGAATAGATGAAATATCTGCTACACATTAATTTTGTTAACTATAAATCAGACGGTTGCCCTTCTAAACATCTGCAGATAGTGTACTAGATCTAATTTTGAACATTAGTACCATATTTTAGTTACCTTTTTTCCTTCTCCAAAACATTATTTCGATATATTCAGTACTTTGCAAGAAATATGATTTCTCATGAACTCCTATTTTGGACATTTGTTTACAAGACTAGTAAGTTTTGCCATTGTAGCATATTCTCTCATCTTCTCTTGCCACGTTTCTTGGTCAAGACAAGTATCCGCTTTCCACTCTGGATTCAGTTAATAAATGTAAGAATAGTTGTTGCCATTTTCCTGTTATATGTGTATCTGTTATATGTATATCTGCTAGACCACAAGGCCCTTAAACTGTACATTCAAGCATAGAATTGTCTCTATTTCCATTTATTTAGTGTTAGAGGCTATGATGTAGTTGGGATGCAGTTGAAAGTGAGTCTATTTTACTACAGTATTTACTATTTGCTCAACAGTGACAAATTGGCAGTCGACGCAGGCGGAAATGTTCCAGTTCAGGGATTAAGGTCATGTATTAACATTCTGTGAATAAAATGTTTCTTTCTATCAGGGTTTGTGAACAAAGATTAGTCATTGATTGATTCTGAGTTTCTTCTTTTCTCGGTGAACTGTATTGTACCATGTGACGGGATCCCAAGATTACACCCCCAAATCCTGATTTTTAGTTCCAAAACATATTGTTCTGTTCATTCATTGCCTTTGTTTTGTCTGTTTGTTTGTTTTTGACATGGGGAAAATGGAACACAAGAATTTCTGTTACAAATGTTACTACAAATAAGACTTTTACGAGAATTGCTGCTACAAATGTTACTATATACAAGCAACCTTGGATCCAAATTATCTCTGTATATCAATTGTGTATCAATTTTCCTCCAGATATTTAGGCGTAAATTATGCATGTACGAGTTTGGAAAAATGACATATAAATTTAGATTCTTGAGGGATGATGATGCTTAAGCAGAGATCTGTGGGAAAAGCTGTCCCTGTACTAGAAATGTTGACTCCATTGCATCACTTCCTGCTTGCAAGAGCAACAGGAAGTTGAAACAGGAGCAGAGGTCATGATACTAAGGCTCACTGAACACTTTCACATGACCCTGGTCTGGAATGAAATTACGTTTGTTTATCTAAGAAGACAGTGTAGGGGGAGGGGGGAAGCAAGCTTACTGGAAAATGGATGATTCAAGGTTGTCATTTGCCCTCCTGTGATGGGGAAATCTCCACCAGTGTTAACCTGCCCCCTGCCAGTACTCAAAATGGCAGTCAGGGGGAATGAATGCATTCAAAGCATATGCCCTATCATGGCCAACAGCCTAGACTTACTTCCATTTCAGGAAATCTTTCATATTATGTGGAGACAGGTCATTGGACCACTAGCGCCGTCCTGCCCTGCCAGACCAGTGCCTCTCCTAGTCCAGCATCCTGTCTCACATAGTGGCCAAACCATATGGACAATATACACTGAACCCAAACAGGAACCACTATAACAAATGCAAACTTTAATCTCAGAAAAGAACCAATCAGTGAACCCACATGCAGCAAGGTGATATAGAATAACATAAAGTATAACAGGTATCCACATTGTCATACACAAGGAAGTAAACCACCTTTTACCGAACACATAAGTGCACACAAATTCTAACCAGAGGCTGGAGACAAAGAACATCAGTCACATGTTGCGCCAAACCCGTGTAGATATGAATCCATAGGCGGAGCTACCATGGGGTAGGGTGGGAGACATACGCCCCAGGCACAGGCACAAGGAGGCGGAGAATCACTCCCCCCTCCCCTCAGGACGCCTCCATGGCCCGGAGCAGCCCCCACAGACCAAAGCAGTAACTGTAAAAGATAAGTGAAGTGTGTTTGGGGGGCAGGGGTGTGGGGGGGAGCACAGGGGGCACCATTTTCTCTTCCTATGGGCACTGTATGAACCATACAGTTTCAGATCCAGGGACACAATGGACTCAAGTTTACAGGAGAACAAAGGTCACCAATCAACTCAAATTCTCATTTCATGGGGTCTTGTACCCACCTTGTCAGCTTTCTGAGAATATTGAAGCTGCCCATATAACATCTGGAGAATCACAAGCTGTTCAAAGCATTTATTTCTCCTTCGGGCTGAGCTGCATCTGGCAGATTCTCTAGTGTTATGGTGGCCAACCAGTTGGCCTGGAAGGTCACTAAGCAGAGCATAGAGGATGAGAATTCCCCTAATATTGCCTCCTAATACTGCCGTAGAGGGGGTGTCTGCCTGTGGGTGCAGAGGTTGACAACACATTTCAGTTAAGAGCCATATTAGATAACCTTAGGTTGGTCATGATCTCTCAACCTAACTTACCTCACACAGGATGTTGTGGGTTTTCTGGGTTGTATGGCCATGTTCCAGTAGTCTTTTCTCCTGCCTGCATCTGTGGCTGTGATTCTGGCCATGAAAGCCTTTGACAATACATTACCTCACAGAGTTATTGTGAGAATGAAAAGGGTAAGGGAGTGTCAGGGGGATTGTATCTAGCTGATTGAGATGCATTTCTAATGTAATTGCTACAAGATATATGTAAACAGCCTGCTATATTTTACCACTGTCATTCTGGGGCATTCTTTCCTTGATCTTTACTTTATGGCTCTATACACTGAGTAGATAACTAGCTTTCCTCTGACACTTTGGTCTCATGAAAACTAGGATTGTTTCCATCATCTCGTGGGGGCAGGATGCCAGGTGGCTCTCTATCTCTGTCACCAACCTTGGGGTGCCTCAGCTCCAAACTAACTCTTTCTCACATTTCTTGGGAAAATGGGAGAGGGACTAACATTGGAATGAAGGGGATAGCAAAAGTCAGGTTCACCAGAACTGGCTTTGTCAAGCTAGGTGCTTCAATGCCTATCAATAAACGCTACTGATCAACAATACAGAGTCTGTTCACTGTTTCAAGGTTTGAGACCTAACAGGGAGAATGTTCTACACCACTCTGAGCTCTTCAGAGGAAAGGGTAGATTAAAAAGTCCTGAACAGAATGTATAAGACCTTAAACGAGACCTCCTATTGGAATCAGTTTGATGACATTATGGTAGGTGAAAGGTAAAGCTTTGCTTAGTTTTGAATAAAGAGGCAGAAGCAATGTGGTTTTCAGAACAGTGGCAACACCCTTTACCCTGTAAACACAACACCCACTCTTCACTAGACTGCATGCCTTTTATCGTTTCATATTTCTTCCTGTTGTTTTCCTTTATCAACAGAAGCTGTGCAATAGTGACAACAGGCAAAACTGGGTTATGTGGTGGCACATCCTGTACATATTCTGAAACAATTATGCCCAGAGTAGGTAGTATTATGTAGTTATTTTTATTCATTTATATCCTGCCCTTCTCTCCAATGGGCAGGAACAGACTGGACAGCAAAAATGGCCCCAGAAGAAGCCCAGCTGAGCAGTCCCTGTGGTATTTGCAAGCCAAGGGCCACAGAACTCAATGGAACTGACAGTGGACATTGGCTCACCCTTTGTCTCATCCCACAAAATGGCAACAGTGTCAAAGGAGACAATTGATGAGCTGACAGGAATTACCAGTGAAGGGTCTGAGACAAGCAGCCCCTGAGGCACTGGCAGAGGATTGGCCACCAGCCCACTGGAGCAGTGGACCATCAGGAAATTTCCCTTTAAATTAAATGGCTAGTCTACCTTCACCAATGGAGGACATTGTTCTCCTCTCCCCCATTTTGTCCTGTCTTTTGGAGAAGATACATGAAAACCTTGGAAAAACAGACTGTTTCCCATATAGTCATAAATATTTGGTAGGCCTGTTGTCGTTGCATCAGAGGTGATCCCTGAAGATCTACAGTGAAATCCTAAGTAGAGTTAAACCCTTCCAAGCCCATAGACTTCAACGGACTTAGGAATGTCCCCAAGATCACACTGCTAATCAAGTGTTGTAAAATGTTTCTG
Source organism: Sphaerodactylus townsendi (assembly GCF_021028975.2). Classification (NCBI taxonomy): domain Eukaryota; kingdom Metazoa; phylum Chordata; class Lepidosauria; order Squamata; family Sphaerodactylidae; genus Sphaerodactylus; species Sphaerodactylus townsendi. The sequence continues at coordinate 23,455,226 of NC_059426.1, read as the reverse complement.
GTTACAACATGTTTTACTGTATGATGCCAATAAAGGCTTTGTGTGTGTGTGTGCTAATCAAGTGTGGAATCCAGATCTCTAAGGTCGATTCTGCACTTGCAGTATCGACCTAAGTTCGAGCTGCGTTCGACCTAAGTGCTCCGCACAACCACTGGGATCGATGTGGTTTTGTAATAGCTTCGCCCCATGTAATGGTCAAATTTCCAACTCCAGTTGGGAACTACTACTTTTTCAGGGAACCACATTCGAACTCAGCTCGATTCCAGTAAAGTGCGGAATCTCTGGTGCCAGGAGTCCCCCATTCAGCCAATCACAGCTGAGTGTTATGGGCATGCGTACTGCTGGAGAACCACCGTGGCGAAAATCACGCCTAATTTTTTCCCACTCTTCTTTCTTGCGTTCGAAGCGATGGCTGGTCACACAAACGGCGCACAATTTCCGCGTACCAATGTAAGTGGCCAATCAAAAAACGTCACCTTCGTCCTCCATTCCTGTGGCAGTTTTTTAATAACGTGTGTGGGGATAGACGGAACATGGCTGTAGAACAGTAGCCAATCGGAACGGAGCAGCGAAGAGACACAGGATGATTCCGCCCTCCGAGCTAGGATCAAGCTGGTTGCAGTGGGGAACAACAGTGGCTTCGACCTAGGTTAGTATCCTTCTCAGGGAACTGGGTTGAACCTATTTTACTCGTGTGCGGAATCGCCCTAAGTCTGTTTCTATGACAAGTTTCTGCTCATCGCCTTCCCTCAGCTTTATCCTGGAGCTCCTTGCAGTTTCTTAGAAGGTTGGCTGTCGTGGGTTGAAAGTGCATTATTCTCCATTTGCGAAAGTGCCTACGAGCTTCGCAGCTGGAGTTGACAAACCTACCGCTGTTGCTCCTCATTTTGCCCTTCGTCAAGGTAGATGACTTTGAGTGAGATTGAAGGGCTCTCTGAGCTCACCCAAGGTCACCCGAGTAATTCTGATTATGAAGGAGTCAGGTAATGAATGAATGTTTAAATGATATGTCTCCTTTTCCAGCAGCGGTTGCTAGATTCAGGCTGGAAAACTCCTGGAGATTCTGGGGTGGAGTCTGGGGAGGATTCAGACCCTAGTGGAGATACAGTGCCATAGACTTCACCCTTCAAAGCCTTCATTTTCCCCAGAAGAACTGATCTTTGTAGACTGGAGGTGAGCTATAATTCTAGGGCCGTGGTGGCGAACCTTTTGCACTCCAGATGTTATGGACTACAATTCCCATCTGCCCCTTCCAGCATGGCCAATTGGCCATGCTGGAAGGGGCTGATGGGAATTGTAGTCCATAACATCTGGAGTGCCAAAGGTTCACCACCACTGTTCTAGGGGATCTTCAGACCCTACCTGGAGAATGGATTCCCTAATTCCAACTTCTATATGGGGGGGGGGGGGATTCACCTGACAACTGGCCAGTAGTGTCACAGCTCCAAACTTGCTCAAAGATAGGGATCAGTACCTTAGAAGCAGAATTCTTGTTTTATTGATGTCAAGCATAGGAATAGCAGATGGCTATATCGTTTGAACTGACCAGAAGACAACAGGCAAAAGATTATGCTCCCCCAGGAGAGACACGTCAGACCCATTTCCTCCCTTTCCCTCTCCAAAGATGAGAAAACTCACACATATCTCCCAGAGGGAAGGAGGAGGGGGAAGGAGCAAGATCACACGCTTCCACACACACGTTCCTTAGACAGTGATAACAGCTAACACATTTCACTTCATTCCCCTACAGCTGCATGAGATAACAGAGCACAGACGAACTTTCCCCGGCCATCCGAGCAGGAAGCCCCCAGTAGCTAGAAATATGGCAGGACCCAAGCTAAAACATTAGAGGGTCATGACACATAGGTGCTTACGTATTTATTTCATATCTTTTGATATATGCCCCACTTTCCTTCCTCATTGGAAGGAAAATCTGACCATGCGGTAGAAGACTGACCACTTGGCAGCTCTTGGTTTGACCCACAAGTTAAAGTGGGTGGATTTAGCATAAGTGATATAGGGACCACCTTTTTAGAGACTACACCATGTCAACTGCAAATCTGTCTTGTTTGTGGCAAAAAAAATATATGTGTAGAACCATGTCATGTTACCATAATGAGTTAATTCATTTGAATGTATCCGACTGAAAATACTTTGAGGGAGGCTACTGAGGACTGATTTTTGTTGTTGTTGTTCAGAGAGAAGATAAATTTATAACCACTGTGTCTACAGAATTTCTATTCTGAGCCCCTCGGGGGAGGGCGGTATACAAGTGGAACAAATAAATAATAAATAAATAAATAAATAAATTGCTAAGGCCTGATCCTCTCCATTTGGTGATTCTGCTTCAAATGTTTACTTCCAGCTTTGTCTTGGTGGACATGCAGAGTAAGAGCTCGTCACCAAGAGCACACGGAATAATGAAGTGTAGGAAGAGCAGAGTAAACATTTTGTAGCCAAAGACAATTCCTGTGCATACAGGAAAAGGAATTTGCTGTGTTCCTCTGGAGACTTTCCATTTGCTTCTAGAGACACGCAGATTTCCAAGTGCCTTTGTTAAATTCCTTAGCTTCTATTTCCAAAGAAGTCTAGGACAGCAAGAACGAGATAACATGTTAAACAGAAAGTTTATGGTTCTGAATTAGGTCAAAACTTCTCTTTGAGCAAGAGCTCGGTGGCAAGCGTTAAGACTATTGATTAGGTTATACTCTAGTAGCAAGGGTTATTTGGTGTGCTTAGAAGAGGATTCTTATAGGTCTACTTGATCATGACTTTCGATATTACTCTAAACAAAGGGATGTCACACTCATTTGTTACAAGGGCCGGATATGACATAGATGTGACTTGGCCAGGCTGGGCACAGGGAGGGGGGTGGCTGCTTTAACTGGTGAGCCCCAAGCAGGCTCCCCTCATGGAGGGTGGGGGTGGGATGGCTACTTTGGCTTGAGAGGACTTATCAAGCCTGCAAGCCAGCTGAGGCAATCCTGCCTCCCCTTGCCGCCATTCTGGAGCAAGGTGGGGGGTTGCCTCCAGAGGTGGGGATCGGCAGGCCTCCACCGAAAGGATTCCCAAGAATAGACCAGTTTCACCTAATTTGTGTGTGCCAGAGGGGGTTATTAATTGAGTGAATTTTGCCACGTGGGATTTTTGCCTTTAGTTACTCTCCTCCTCAAGCAGTAGTGCAGAACTTGAAGCAGTCTAGCAGGAGGTGCACCAAGCAAGATTACAGCGGGCAGCCTGCACTCATTGGTAGCATGCTGCTTCTCAGCCTAAGGATGGCACAAGAGCTGCTGCCCTTGCCACAGCCCCCCCCCCCAGGAATGCCCTGCCCCAGAATGCCCAGCCATGCCCCCATCGTGCCCCGCCCAGCCCCATTGGCGCTACGCCACAGTTTGAATCCCACCACCATGGGAACCTGTTACTAAAATTTTTGGATCCCACCACTGGTTGCCTCAGCATGCTCACGAGCCTGATAAGCCCTCTCAAGGGACTAGATCCAGTCTCCAGGCCGCATGCTTGACTCCCCTACTCTAAACACTATCCAATCATTGTCCTCGGGCCACGTTTGCTTTGGCGAGAAGATGTATAAAATCAGTTGATTGTCAAAGCTCTGTTTTGGAATGTGCTTGCACTTTTTCATTTCTCTTTTTCAACAATCTTCTCTGAAATCTCTTCCTTCATACTTATCAGCTGACCTCTTCAAATTTTTTAAGAGCTCTCGTACTAGCCAGATGGATTGCCGCTCTTTGGAAGTCACGAGGGTTAGGTTTTTGTGCTTACCTTACTCAGAACACATTCTCCCAGAGAGTCCTTTGTATATTGTGGCTATATTTCACAGTGTTGTCAGCCTGCTTTGATTTATATCCCCATGAGATAGTTACATCTCTATTTGCTGATAAGGACCAAAATAAAAAACCCCTAGCGATTGCAAAAAATAAAATAAAATTTGCTCCTTTTGTCAATTGGATAATAAATGATTAATAATAACTATTCAGTGCTCAAGATCTATCCATCATAGAGCTTTTATTGTATGAAAGGAAAGGGAAGTTTATTGTAGCCTTGTCTGTGAATTGCATACAGGAAGGAAGAAGTGAATACTGTCAGGCTATTGGTCTGTATTGTCTACCCTGACTGGCAACAATCTCCAAGATCTCAGTTATTTGCCTTTTACACCATCTGTTAAGAATGTATGTGCCTTTGTCACAGCCAATTCATAGTGACCCCAGCAAGGCTTTTAAGGCAACTGGGAAGCAGAGGTGGCTTGCCATCAGAGGCGTAGCAAGAGGGGAAAGCGGCCGGTGCACAGGTGTGTCCTTCTGCCCCTGTCCCACCCTGGAATGCCCCCATCCCACCCCAGATACTTGCCAATACACCACTCTGAACGCCACCACACCCCCAACTTAGAAGGGCTCACTAATCCAGTGGGATTGCACCTCTCCGCCCTCTGGAGCTACGCCTCTGCTTGCCATTGCCTGCCTTTGCAGAGTCTTCCTTGGTGGTCTCCCTTCCAAGTACCTTCCCTGCCTCACTTCCAACACTGGACAAGATTGAGCTATTGTATATTGCTCATTGGAGGCCTCGACTTTCTGTTTCTATTTCTTCATGCCTTCCCTCTCACACCATTACTTGATCTTTATAATTGGAGTTGTTGGGGTCTCAATCTTGACCGCACTGAACTTTGGCCCTTGCCCTGACAATTTGCCTATCTCACTGATGTACTCTATCTTCTTAATCAACAAATCCTTTAAGATATTTGTACAATTGTATTTTCAAAGGTTTCAAACTCACTGAAAAGAACTGTATGGGCTTTTGAGGGGGATGCAATTTTCCCTTCATGTGGCAGACTTACTACATTCTCATGTTGTTCTGAGAATTAAAATAGCAGAGAGAGACCAAAGTATGTTCAGGTTTAGCAGGTCTTAGTGTAGTTAATCCAGTGAGAAGTATAGGTATTTTTCACTCATCAAAAAATGGAAACACAAGGAAAGCAGAGTGTGAGCAAAGAAGACTGCAGAGGAAGGCAACGGCAAACAGTCTGTTTTTCAGTTGCCTTGAAACTCCCTTGCTGGGGTTGTCAGTTGAGACTTGGGTCGATTCCGCACAGCATAATTATACCGGGTTACATTTGGTATTTTAAAAACTGGGTCAATTTTATCCCAATTTCTCCCTTCGCATGGGTGCCTGTTTCCGATAAGGAATTGAGCTAAGATGGGGAGGAACTACTCCAACTTCTTTCTCCTGAGCCTGGCTTTTTTGTTTTTTACAACACAGATGCAGAATGCATGCTTGAACATACCCAGTGTGCTACATTCTGATTGGCTCTTCCCCAGCAAAGGCAGTGCTTCTGATCGGCAGATCCACAGCAACCACAGGAAATCAAGCAGGACACCACTCCTTTCTCTAGCTTTGGAAAGGAGCCGGTGCAGTGAGCAACACAGCAAGCATGTTGTGCTATACCAGTGGTGGTGAACCTATGGCACGCATGCCAGAGGTGGCACTCAGAGCCCTCTTTGTGGGCACACATGCTGTCACCCCAGTTTGGGCACTTGGCAGTGGCACAGCATTAAGGGGGTTAGGGGTGCATGATGCGCTGGGCGCACGTCCCTGCGGGGAATTGACAAGGGTGTTCCAGGGGCATGGGGGGTGTTTCAGGGCAATCTGGGGTGCCCCGTGGCAGGGTGGCAGGGATAATAGGCCACATCGCCCTGGGCAGTTTCCCCTCACTCAGCCCCTGGCACTTGGTCTCTAAAAGGTTCGCCATCACTGTGCTATACAAAGTAAAAATGTTTGAGCAATACTGGGTAGAGCACTATGTTTAAAGGTGTGCAAGAAACCACAGCATGACACACACACACACACCATACACCAAATAATATTTGACTGGTTTTTAGGGCTGTCATGGGGTGAGAGCATCCTGCTAGGCAGGCACCCCCCCCCCCAGGACCCCATTGGGAAAATGAGCCAGGAACTGCAGGGCTAGCTCTGGGTTGTGGCTCTGCTAGTGAGCGGCATTGGGTGAGAGTGAGCAGGAACAGGGTGAGTGCTCATGCTTTTCCACATGGGCTCACTTGCCTGGCTCCTGAAAGAGCTGTCAAAGGGCAGAAAACTTGCTCGGGGAATGTTTTGGAAAAGACGGGCGGCAACTCAGCAGAAATGAAACTGACATGACGTAAAGCAGGGAGATCAGGCGGCAGGGAGGGAAAAATAGATCAAGTTTGCTCCCGTGACTTTCGTACGGAAGAATATTCAACATGGGATTTGGGGGAAAGATCATGATTTAAAAAACCCAGGATGAGGGAAATGTCGCAGGACAAACCTGCTTTAGGATCGGGAACCATGCAAACTTCTTGGCCAAATCAGAACATTTCCCTTGTTCAACCTTGGATATTTAGGCCGTGCAGAATCAACCTTGAATGTGCTTATGTATCTGGAAAAAATGTTTGGTACTTATTGAAGAAGAAGAAGAAGAAGAAGAAGAAGAAGAAGAAGAAGAAGAAGAAGAAGAAGAAGAAGAAGAAGAAGAAGAAGAAGAAGAAGAAGAAGAAGAAGAAGAAGAAGAAGAAGAAGAAGAAGAAGAAGAAGAAGAAGAAGAAGAAGAAGAAGAAGAAGTTTGGTACTTATTGAAGAAGAAGAAGAAGAAGAAGAAGAAGAAGAAGAAGAAGAAGAAGAAGAAGAAGAAGAAGAAGAAGAAGAAGAAGAAGAAGAAGAAGAAGAAGATCTCCTGTAGGAAACTCAAAGGGGCTTACAATCTCCTTGCCCTTCCCCCCTCACAACAAACACCCTGTGAGGTGGGTGGGGCTGAGAGAGCTCTGAAAAGCTGTGACTAGCCCAAGGTTGCCCAGCTGGCGTGTGTGGGAGTGTACAGGCTAATCTGAATTCCTCAGATAAGCCTCCACAACTCAAGCGGCAGAGCTGGGAATCAAACCTGGTTCCTCCAGATCAGAGTGCACCTGCTCTTAGCCACTGCTCTTAGCCACTACGCCACTGATTAAATATCAGTGTTACTTCTAAGCATAACTGCATTAACAAAATGCTGATGAAAATTAAGCCTCCTCAAAGCAAAACATCTCAAATGGCATAGAGACAGTGGCTTTGTGGGGATTTCACTCTTGATTCCTTTTACTCATTCTGCAATGATACAGATCCAGCACGGACTTTTTAAAATGGGAGAATTGAGAATGTGGCCTCCTTGACTCTTTTGGTAAAGATTTTGCGTTTGCCACAGTGTCAATTTGGATGGTATAGAAGCTACTCAATCAATTCCTCGTGCCTTAAGCTGCGCTGTACCCAGAGCTGATGAATATGCAAAGGAATCCGATTTATTCAGTCTGCCTCAGCGTTCATGCCCTGCTTGTTGCTCTGGAGTAATGAGCAGGATGAATGAAGATGCCATTTTGAGTAAGTAGGAGGAGAAAAAGGCAATTCTCTCAACAGATGTTATTACCAGTCCTCGAAAAGGCAATATCTTTTCTGCTCATGTGGAAATGTCAAAGGAAAATGTTTTAGAAAAGCTTTGTTTGATCTCCATCAGGTAAACATGTTCCTTTGTCTGCCCACTCTCATACCTTTTTACCAGTGGCGTAGTGCCAACGGGGCTGGGGAGCATGATGCCCCGGGCACTGCCGCTGCAGGGGTGTGGCTGGGCTGTGGAGGGGGAGGGGGCACTGGGCGCTGTTCCCCCCCACTCCACCTCTGCCTTTTACTATTGGCACTAGTGAGGTATAAGTATGTTTTAGTTGTACCAACTCACTTCCATGTGATGAAAAAATCTGTTACTAAAGATGTTTATGCAATGAAGAGATGGATGCTTTACATGGTAAGCCATTTTAATTAGGCAGGATATTGACAGGAATGGTTGGGGGACACAGGCAGTGTACCCAGGCCAGAGGGCAATAGCAGTGACAGGCCCTCTCCTGGGTACAGACAGTGAGTCTGTGGCTCCACCAGCTTGGGCTGTAGGGGTGAGCCCGTGAACCCAGCAGAGGCTCAGAAAGAGCACAGGAATGCCTGCGCCATCTGTCCCCTTCTGGGCGCACACGCACACCCATCACGAGATCCCACTTACTCATAGGTCACCAGATGCCTGAGTCATGGGTCACAAGACCCCCAGATGTGGAATTGACCCAGACAGAGACGTTTCCTCCTGCACGTACACTGCCCCCGCAGGCCATGGATTGCGCAATCCCGCTTCTCCCGCCTTCCCAAACCCTAATAAAGCAGCTAGGGACCACGGGCACGCAGATTAGCCAGATCCATCGATCGCCTTAGCTTCTCCACCGGATGATATCAGCTAAGGCCTCGCCTTCATTGCATCGCTGTACCGACTTCACTGGGCCTGCTAGCTGTGCCCCTCAGCCCACATAGGTGGCAGAATTGGGGTGCTTGACACCAGCTCAGCTGGGCCGGCTGGCATAGGATCCACGGAGGAGGGAGGGCTAGGCTCTCCTGGGTGCACGCAATGAGTCTTCACGCCTGCCTGCCTGCACCTGCCAACTCTGCCCATCACCTGCTCTGGGGAGCTAGGAGGAGTGGATGCCCGGCCCACATGGAGCAAACCCATGGCTCAGGGTTATCTCTCCAGCCTGCAAAACCCCCAGAGCCTGCCAAAGGCCTCTTGCTGCTTTCCAGGCTGCACCCCAGGTGGGGTAGGCAGCAGTCTCCAGGCTTTGGCCTGCCTCTGGGAGAGTCCTGGTGCAAGGCAGAGACTCAGCCCCCTGACAGGAGGATGCCACTGCCCTGGAACATACACACACAGCCCTGGTGGGGATGCAGGAAAGACACCCCCCAACCCCGAGCAAGGGTTAAGTCCAGAAAAAGTGTGAGCGTAGAGAGGCATGCAATTGTTTGTGTGTGCCCATTAGCCTAATGCTGCCAAAGTTTTAACTATTATTAATGTTAGTGTGGAACTGATAATCAAGTGTGGGAGAAAAAGATGTTTCAGGGTAGGATATCGTTTTTTTAAAAAATGCTGTGTTATTATGCTGATAGGCTCCTTCCGCACATGCAGAATACTGCACTTTCAATCCTCTTTCACAATTGTTTGCAAGTGGATTTTGCTATTCCGCACAGTAAAATCCAGCTGCAAAGTGCATTGAAACTGGATTGAAAGTGCATTATTCTGCATGTGCAGAAGGGGCCAGAGATAGACTGTCCATGACTGAGGAAAAAACAAATGAAAGCTATGATTGCTGGGCCACAAAAATAAATTGAAAAACAAAAAATGGGCATTAGGAACACACAAAACATGATAAAATGCTATGCAAGATTCCAAATTTTCTGGAACTCTTTTAGAAGAGAAAATATCCTTGAAAAGAAAGTGTGTTCTTCAGGGAATGTTTGCGCTACAAAACCTCAAAGAAATAAGAACAACCAGCTAGTGATTTACAGTTGTTGTGGTTGGCTTTGAGATGAATGGGCTCCTTGATATATTTTGTAAACTTAATTTATTTTTCATTTTTCTGTGAATGTGTGGTATGTATATGTATATATTTTGCCATTTGTTCTTTTATTTGCTAAACAGATCAGGGATGGGGGTGCGGTTTCTATTACTTGTTCAGTTCAAAGGCTGAGGATTAACTAGCTAAATATCCCAGAGTTCGTGACACTCCTACATTGGGTGAAGTAGCAACACTATTTTCAGAACCAGCGGTGGTAAGAACTGTGGAATGCCCAAGTCTCATTTTCTAGACATATTCACAAAACAAAACATTCCCCTAAACTTTCAGGCAGAAGATTTATGTAAAGAACCACACCTTTGATGTTTGATACTTAAAAAGGAAGAAGGAGGTAATCTTGTATAAGAATTCTGTATATTTTTATAATTCAGATGTCTGGATACGTTCAGGTTTTAAAAAGGTTCAGTGATTTACCTTCAAGATTTATTTAGGAATGCCGTTGCAAGAATTCGTAACAGATAATGTTTGAAAGGTCCCAAACAGAGACTTGTAACTTCATTATGGCTTTTTAAAAATTTTCAACTTAAGTAATGTGAAAAATTATGGGTTCAATGTGAAAAATTAATTTCTCTCAAAATTGTTTCCATTTGGACTACACGGTGAGTCTAAAATGTGTCCTTCTGTGGACAGGATGGTTGGAACGGCTATTGCAAAAAAGCTAAAGAAACCTACCATTGTCACTGTCCAACAATTGCATTCTAGTCATTTCTATGTTGTTTTCCCATCTATTTTTCAGATCTGATTTACATCTGTATCTTTTTTAGCTTTGGTGAAATTGCAGTTCCAACCAACTTGTCCACATGAGGACTACCAAAGCTTTATTAAAACAGCCCAGAATGATGGTCCCTTTAAATTCAACTCTTCCCTTTCTTATTTAAGGCAACTTCTGCTACTTAAATTGATCAATTTTGTGCTGTTTACTGGGATGATGTGGCGTGTTGCCCTACCCTTTTTATCCTGCTTTATTAAATAACAGATTTAATATGATTTTTCTTGTTCATGTAATATATACTGGCAAATGTCAGCAGCCATGAGTGTGTAGCAGAGTGTCCAAACCAGAAACAGGCCAAACATACAGAAAGGCCTGTCAGCAAAATTAAATCGCTGAAAGGGTTAATCCAGTCAGCAGAGACTGGAAGCCTCATGGACATATCTTTGATTACCACACCCTGCTAAGGTTGCTGCAGTACAAAGGATCTAGGAAACTCCCTGCCGTAAGGATTGCATCTCACTGTCTTTAGCAACCAAGTCCTTTACAATTGCTCCTTCCCTGATCAACTCAAGCCTCAACCAAATTTACATGACATATCTGGACAGAGACTCCTAAAAGAAAACTCTGCCCAAGCAATTTAATGCTACCCCTGATTCAATCACAGGACAACTGGTCCTACTGTCCTGACATTTGGAAATCAATAGGTAAACTGCTAATTAGCTCAACCCAGCGATCCCAGAATGGAAATCCAAGAAATCCAGGAAGAGAGCTCCTAGCTCTGGCTTCCAGATCAAGCATAGGGTATATAAAAGTACAGCGCACTTCTGCAAGTTCCAGGCTTACTCGCTCACCCTCTCTCTCTAGAGCTCTAGCTCTGGCCCTAGCTGGCTAGCTAGCTAGCTCCTAGTGAGCTCGCTGGCTCATCCCAGCGCTCTTTACTAGCCTGAACCTTTCTTGTGTCCAGTTGGTTCTGAGTCACGATATATCGTCCTTCTTCACTCTGGATTTACATGCTGGTCATATAAATCTCCTTGCTTTCTTCAAGAACTCTCATCTGAACCTAGGTAACGTGATAGTCCCTCACATCTCTTAATCTTCATCCAAACCTATTTTTCCTTCCTGCTTATATCTCTATAACTGTGTAAGCTTCTCCAAATCTCACTGTATGAATATTTTTACCAAAAACCTATAAAAATATTTAAATTCATTTTGGTCTCCTGGTATTCTCTGTAGAACATTTCAAGCCATTTTCTGGTATAGTTGTTGTAAAGATCCCACCACTAGCCTACCTCTCGCTGCCAAGCTGAGTTATTCCCTATTGCCATTTTAAAACATTTTAACTGTTGAGCTAGCATAACAGGTGCTCCTGAGTTAGTTCTTAATCCGTCCTTGTTTGGGAGAGGGCTTAATTATTGCTATTTGTGCAACTGCACAATTGTGTCGGATGTTGGGAGTGCAATTTCACTGCTTGTCCTGAACGCTGTTTTCTGCAGATGCTCCTGATGCACAGTGATCATTTTAGACATTGAGCTTAAAACTGACGCTGACTTCATTCTATTTTTGTATCAGAAATCTCTTCACGGTTTTCCACGTAACGTTTTCCACAGATGTTAGATGTGGAGCAGAGTAGTGGAAGCCAGATGTTCTTAATGTGGAAACTTCCCGTTGCAGTTCATGAACTCAGAAATTGGGAATAAGTAGCATAGTTTATTTCTAGTGCAGACAGACAGCAGACAGAATTGGAGCGCTCACAGACAAACCGGTTGCAACTCTCTACACGTTGCCACGACAAGACACTACAAATGCTGTCTTGGCCTCTCTCGCAGGGTTTGCATTTCTTGTACTGGGATAGATTTATTCAAATTTACTCAGGTATGAGCATGGTTGGGGGAAAAAACCCTGACTACTCTGTTTTTATCTCCTCTTCTCTTGTCCTGTTGTGTCTCTAGAAAACAAAAAAGGGGAAGAAACATCTGTTTCAGGCTTAGTCTATGCTGGAGCTTAACAGTTACTCAAGTGGGGCTATTTCTGAGAGCTGTTGCTGAATGTGTATCATCCTGACTGATCCTGACAGAGAATTTTACAACCAGGGGTACTTGTGAGGTCTAATTGGAGGGGGTCTCATTTCTCCTGCATTCCCAGCTTCCTCCTTTCCCTCCTACTTGCTTACCTATCATTAGCTGTTTTCACCCATCTTCTGCTTTCTTCTTTCTCTGCTCCTTGCAGATTCCCCCTTTTCCTTCTATCCAGCACACCTACCTTTTTCTACTTTTCTCCTTCAGCTTTACCTCCATCTCTCCTTCTCTACCCTTTTTTTGATTACTTCCTTTCCCCCCTCTGTTTTAACCTTTTTCAGACTCTCTCATCTTCTTCCACCCACACTAAGACAGTTGCCGCCCCATGGAAATAAGCTGTGATTGGATTTTAATGTATTTATTCTGATTTTGAGTTATGTTATGTTGTGTTGTTTGTTTTGTGTTGATTGTTTTGGTTTTATTGTACACCGCCCAGAGCCCTCCGAGGGTGGACGGTATATTAAACTTAATTAATCATCATCATCATCATCATCATCATCATCATCATCATCATCATCATCATCATCATCATCCCATTTATCCTTTTGACCCATGCCCCTCCTGGCTAGTGAAAGCTTGTAAGGAGGAGCTACGGAGCCACCTGTTGGGTATCATCAATGCCCAATTGTTTAATGTAATTCGGACACTGGTGACCACATCAATTGGTCCCAAAAATCATGAATTGGCATTTAGCTATCAGCAGTGGTGGAATCCAAAAATTTTAGTAACAGGTTCCCATGGTGGTGGGATTCAAACTGTGGCATAGCGTCAATGGGGATGGGCGGGGCACGACAGGGGCATGACTGGGCATTCCAGGGGCGGGGCTGTGGCAAGGACGCAGCCGTTGCGCCGGTCCTTGGGTAGGAAACGAATGCACGCAGGCACAGGCTGCCACTTCACTCGCAGCACCCTCCTGCTAGACTGCTTCAAGTTCTGGCGCTGCTACTGCTGAGAAGAGGGCGAACTAAGGCAAAAATCATGTGGCAAAATCACCAATTAGTAACCCCCTCTCGGCACACACAAATAATTAGTAACCTACTCTCGGGAACCTGTGAGAACCTGCTGGATCCCACCTCTGGCTATGAGATATTTGTGAGCTTTTTTTGGAGACAAGATCTTATCTCTCCGCCAGGCTCTTCCGGTCACTAGTGCTACAACAAGGGAACTGGAGGACCCTTGTCCATCTTTTGGACCTAATTTTGACCATTTCAACCTGCTTAATCCCTCTGAGGTGGGCAGGCTCCTCTCAGCTGTAAGATCTACTGGCCTGGACTACCCTAAACCTCTCCCAGAGCTGATGTAAGATTATTCCATCTTAATTTATCATCTAAATTATTCTGGATCACAGAAACAATCTTTTTAGAAAGACATATTGAAAATATTTCAGTTTGAAAGAACACTAAGGTATTCAGATTTGTATTTAATTATATTGTGCCTATGCAAAACATGTTATTTTTAAATGAATGTTTAATTAGGTAGGAAGATTAGCTTAACAATATAATTACATGATGGATCAATCTGGGGCTTGATAGTATCCTTAATATGGCTTCCCAAGAATTGCCTAATCATAAAATTGCTAGTTAAACAAGAAGATAAGATGAAATTTAACAGACTATAGCCATTTCCGCACAGCATAATTATACTGGGTTACATTAGGTATTTTAAAATCTGGGTCTATTTTATCCTGGTTTCTCCCTATGCATGGGCGCCTGCTTCCATAAAGTAATCCAGTTAAGACTGGGAGGAAATGCTCCAGTTTGCTTTGCATGAGCCTGGGTCTTTTGTATTTACACTGCAAGCATATCCGTGCATGCACAAACATCCCCGGTGTCCCGTGTTCTGATTGGCTGTTGTTTTTGGGCGGCAGCTTGAATGAACACAGCAAGCGGCAGCAAAAACTAGGCTTGGCCAAGAGTGCCTGGCCCCAGGTCACCTGGCAAGCTTCCACGGCAAGTAGAGATTTGAACTTGGCTCTCTCAGATACGAGTTCAGAATTCTTACTACTAAACCACACTGTCAAACCTAATTTGTTTTCAAATCAGAAATAATCTAATAGTATGAGACAGTCAACCCCATAGTTGTGGCAAGCAGACTGGAAGTGTAAGTTTATTTTCTCATCCAGTTGGGGTTAAATTCTCAGGAAGTGAACCTCTCACCCAAGAGAGTCTTGCTGCCAACTGGCAGATAGATATGAGAAAGCATCCCTGGGAACAGCACAGATGTAAAACAGCTGGAAAGAGGCTCCTCCTACTCTTCTCCTCACTCCTATTGAAGCTGCTTCCCTTATGAGCTGTTTTTTCCGTTGTTTCAGATACTTTTCTGTTTCTGAAAGCATCCATTCTTGCTAGTCAAAACTGCTACATTCACCCCTGCCTGTGAACCAGAATAATAATAATTTGGATTTATACCCCAGCTTTCTCCTGTGAGGAGATTCAAGGCAGCTTACAAACTCCTTCCCCTTCCTCTCCCCACAAGAGACACCTTGTGAAGTACAGGTGGGGCTTAGAGGGTTTGGGGAGAACCGTGACAAGGCCAAGGTCATCCAGCAGGAATGTAGGAATGGGGAAACAAATCTGATTCACCAGATAAGAGTCTGCCATGTGGAGGAGTGGGGAATCAAATCTGGTTCTTCAGATTAGAATCCACCACTCTTAACCACTACGCCACGCTGACTCTGGCAAATGTGCCACTGGTAAAGAAAGGACTCTATTAGTTCTTAAACCAGAAAAGATTAGAACAGCCATTCTCAACCAGGGTTCTGTGGTACCCTGGGGTGCCATGAGCATGTCCCAGGGGACTATGCGCGCTACTGCTCCACCCTCATTTTGTGGTGTCTCCCACCGGGCGCCAGCAAGGACATGGAGCTGGCTCCATGGGCAGGGCCTGCCACAGTCAGCACATCACCCCCCAGTGCTACCCCTTCACCCTGGGAGGGGAAGGTAGTGTGGCAAGCAGGGACAATGGGAGGGAAGGGTGGGTGGGTGGCGGCAGGGGTACCGTGAGATATGAAGAGTGAGGTCAAGGGTACCCTGACCTCGAAAAGGTTGGGAAACACTGGATTAGAAGATGATCTCTTAAGCCTCCTGTCTCAATAAACCTGTGCCATTGCAGCATCACTTATAAACGGTATGTGGAAGATGACTTGATTGAATGGTTCTTCAAAGAACCCCTCTGTTTATATGCTTACGTAATTTATGTCCTTTTTCCTCCCCAGTTGAGATTCAAAACAATGTACATCATTCTCTTCTCCTGAATTTTATCTTCAGAATAACCCTGTGTGGTGTGGTAGGCTGACAGTATGTAACTGGCCCAAGGTCATAAAGGAAACAAACCAAGAGGACGGCTGAGGTAAATCCTTCCAGACTTCAATCAATGTAGGATTTCATTGTTAAAGTGGGCCCAAAACTTTGATTGGTGGTTTGATTTTAAAAAAGTGATGAGGGAGTTATACCATTTCCCCCCTCATAATATATTTAATCATTGCACTTCAACTCTCATTCTTACTGATTTTATTCCTCTTAAATTTTTATGTGGAATACCAGAATATTGAAGCTCATAAGCCTATTGCATAGATTTTTTTAAAAGGCTCTGCTCATTCTACCTCACTGTCATGGATGACTGACTGGTTGAAGGAGACAAGATTGAGAAGTATGTCACGTGTGGTGTGCGGAAACATGACCACTTGAAAGGCAAAACTCCAGGTGAAAGAGAAGAGAAGCAGAAGCGATTAGCAAAAGACCCTTTTGGCTGTATATTTTCCTAAGTATTTCAGGGGCTTAACATTTCACTCTTGGAAGTTAGTTTTTATGGACTGGTAATGAAGTCATAAATGACAGCGGTTATGAGTCACTTTTCATACTTGTCTGCCAAGTGTTACTGTGCAAAGTTCAGCATGATCAGATCAAGTTTACTCCCCAGGGAAGACCTCAGTTGGAATTCCTTTTATGTCATTCTTGAAGAATATAACACTTCAATCCTATCATAATCTTTAATATTCAAGATTACAGCCAAATTTTCTTTGAATGACAAGTCCCTTAATTACATGTGTAGGGAAATTCTTCTCAGCCAAGTAATAAATACAGTCCTTTTTTCAAATATAATTGAACTATCATTATCAGTATCAATGATCCATTTTTCCATCTTTAGAAATAAGAAAACTGGGGACCAGGATCACCTAACGCCAGGTGATTCAAATTCTAGCTGTTTCTGAGCTTCTTATTTTGAAATGAAATAGTCTCATGAGTCATGGGCCTGTGTATGCTCACACCCATCTCTCTGATCTCCTGTCAACTAAGGAGGCAGTTCCATGGTCTCACCTGCCTAGTAGAGATTCAAGTAGTGTCATCAGAGCTTTTGAGACTATTATTTATTTCAGTATTTTGGGCAATGCCTGAATGAAATATACAACTCATGGCATGGGAGCCTGTGTTGCCTGAGAGTCTCTGTGGGCACAGGCCATGTGAGTTCGTTATTTAAAGTTGGCACCCATACATTCTTACACACATATATTCAGGTTTGTCTAAATACTGAGTTTAACGGGCCTTCCTGTGCCTGTGTTCTCCACAGGCTGCTGCCTGAGGTGAGGAGGCAGGAGATGCTGAGGCTGAGCTGCATGGACTTGCTGAGTTAGAGTGGCTGTCTGCTCTGAGCTGAGGCATGGAGGGAAGAGGTAGCCAACTGCTGTTCCAAACTCAGCTATCTAGGGCCACTTGTTGCTGGCACTTGAGAGCAGTCATGTTTTGGGGTTGTACTGAGCTTCTGTCTCAAAAGAGTCTGCCATTGGTTGCTCAGAATTCCACCCAGTCCCAGCTTTCTAGCCATTGCTGGCAGCCACTCCCAGTAATACACCCTTCCAGGAACAGGCAGAAAGTGGCATCATAGTCAGGACATTGATGCCCTCCTATTTCCCCATCTCCCAAAGTGCCCAGCAGCAGGGGCAGGATGTGAGAGTTCTATGTTTCATTTAAAACAGAGGAGATTCTGGCCTCCCACACCAGAGGTTGCCACCTACTACAGCTGGGCTGCCGGTATTCTTATTTTAAACAACTTTCCAGATTGTAACCTCAGCCAAGTTTCATCAGAGCCAATAATTTGAGTTCCAGCTGCCTTCATGGCCTGGTCTGACTTACTAATGTCATTTCTTTCCTTCTATTTCAATGCCAGTTACAAATTGGTCATGAAAAACCTGCCTGCGTCCTGTTGGCAGTTATCTCCACACATCCTAATCAAGGATTTTGATTTTAGGGGTAGTCCGAGGAGTCCAATCAGGTTCTGCCCCACTCTAGGATACAATTTTTTTCTGAGGGCCTAGAAGGAAAGCTGAGCGAACTCCCCTAATAGGGACTGAGGCAAGCGGCATGCCACTGTTCTAATCCACCCACCATTGAACCTGTTATTTGGGTTGCCTGGATCCCACCATCAGGCAACTCCCACCAGCATTTAGAGACCAAGACCTGTCACTTATGAGTCTTACTCTCACAGCATATTTCATCTGAGATGGGACACCCACCACATAGCTATCACACTTGAGGGCACCACATGGCAGAGTGCAGATAGCTATCTCTCACTCCAGGCCACTCAGCCCCAAGGAACAATTGGTTTGATTTCACACAAATCTGCAACTGGAGCTGATTTCGGCCTGGTGCTAATAGGATTGAGATTTCCTCCTGTTGCATCCCAAATGATCCTTTAATCTGAGGACCCCACTCAATGGCATGAGGGGCAGCTTGAGTTTCAGTGTCCTGACAGGAAAACCAGGTATAGAAGAATTGATCTGGATTTGTTCTGCATTTCTCAGCTGCCTATAAAGGAGACCTGCTGCTTTCATTTAACCCTCCCTTCCTTTCCTCACACAATCCCACACCATGGTGCGCTGTGCATGCACCCAGAAAGAACTTATCGAATGCATGTGTCATCCAGCATGTAGGAGCAAACCAAGTCAGTTCACCAGAGTAGTGAGTCCACTGCTCTGCGTGGAAGACGGGGAATTCAAACCAGTTCTCCGCCTCATAACATACTGGGTTTCAGTACCCTAGTAGGAGAGCCCATGGACCCAACCATTACTTTACTCTGGATTTTGATTAGTCCAGAGAACTAGTTCAAATCCTTATTCCCTGAGATTGATGTGTAAATTATGATAGAAAGAGATAGGCAACATGTTCTTAGTCAGAGGTAGCTAAACATGATGGAGTTTTCCACCCAGTTCAGCAACAAATGTCTCCAGATTCTCTGCCATGGTATTACTCCTGGTCCTCATAGCCATGGAGCCACACACCCACCGAGAGAGGTCTGATTGTTCCTGCGTGACAAACAAATAAGCTGGATTTCTCCCATGTTACCATTATGTTTTTTGAAGATGGTTCTGCCCTAGTGTTTGAGGTAATTAGTTCTTCTGTTGTGAAATCACTGCTCTTGTAACCACAAATGATTCCAGCCAGGGAACAAGACATTTATGGTTCACCTGTTCGAAAACTCTGAATTCAGCCCATGTTATGAAACCGAAGTACAAATGACAGAGGTTCAGTTCAAATTAGTGGCTTTATGGATACACACCGCGCAGTTCCATGGAGACTGTTGATCCCACCCATCTTTCCATTTGTTTCAAAATGGCCAGTGGAACTTTGAAGGTATCAGCCAGGCTTGGCCAGGTCTAGACATTTTGTCGGTTTGTCACTTTATTTGTGTCATTTTCAGTTCACTCATCCCAGTCTATCTGCAATGTTACATTGAGGTTCTGCCTCAGAATTCGTACCATCTCGAGGCCAAGAAAGTGAGCATTCCAGTGAACTGCCTGCCCCGCCCGGAACGGTTCCTGCCTGCCCTAGTTCCCCCTGCCATGCCCCTTAGTCTCCCGCCATGGTTCCCATGTCTCCCATGCCTGGTGCCTCCCCACCCCGCCCTATGCCTCTGGCAGCCCATCAACTCTGCAATCCCTGAGTTCAGAGAGCAGGCTTGGTATGTTCACAGCAACAACAAACATTTATTTCAGGTCGAAATGAGAAAGTAATGTTAATGGGTGATGAATTCTATAAGACTATTTTCAATGCTCCAGATATGCTACATATTCATATACAAAGAACAGGTCTATGGGCATGATGAGGGTGAAAGCAATTATTTGTTCAATGACCGCGTGATTTCAAACATTTATTTAATGATTCGAATTCAAGAAATGAGAAGGAAAAGCCAAATGGTGGATTATGATGTCATTCATTTAATGGCGTTTCATAGCGATGCTCAGACAACAGGGAACAATGACCATTTGAAACATTTCAAAACATTCGAAAAGAAAACGCTTGTCCATGTCTGCATACGAGTGCTAAGTGTTTCAAGCAAAAAGAGTTATTTTTTCCATTATTTTCCGTCATTTCAGTGATCCTCCATGCTGCCCGCCATTTGCTGAACGTTTTCCACAGTTTATTCCTGTACTTAAATCACTAAAATGGTGGCGGGTCATGATGCCAGTTGAGGAGATGTCCATGGGAAATATTCAGCAAATGGCAGGCAGTAGAAAATGATAGGTGTGAGTGGCGGAGAAAACAAAAGTCAGAGCTGTGAAGTTGGATGGGAAAAATAAAATGTTTCCTGCTCTCCACAAAGCAAGCAGGAAATGTTTTCAAAACATTTTGAGAAAAAAGATTGCTAGCTTAGCATTTTCAAAATAACCTGTTTTGAGGACAAATAAAATGTTTTCAAAACATTTTGGGGGGGAAACTGAGGAATTCCACTCCAAAATGCTTTTTTTCCATCTTAAAAACATTTTATTTGTGCTGTGTGGAATTGGCCAATAACACCATAATCCCTTCCTACACAGTGGGCATCAAAAGCTCTGGAGTGAGAATGAGACATTACAGCTCCTCTTGTGACAGCATTAACTTTGGCCCCTTCCGCACACACAAAATAATGTGTTTTCAAACCACTTTCACAACTGTTTGCAAGTGGATTTTGCTATTCTGCACAGCTTCAAAGAGCACTGAAAGCAGTTTGAAAGTGCATTATACTGCATGTGCGGAATGAGCCTTTGTTTTTATAGGTCTAACACTGACAAGGGAGGAGCCATAGCATGACTCCTCCCATTTAGCCCTCCTCTTTTATATCATAAAGGTGGACAGGGAAGAAGCGCATTGCTGAGGTTTCTGGGACACTGATGCTTATTTATTTAATGCATTTTTATCACATACTTCCTCCAAGGAGTTCAATGTAGAGTAGATTAATCCACCATCCTCCATTTTATCCCCCCAACAACCCTGTAGGGGAGAAAGAGAGTATCTAGCCCAGGGGTAGGGAACCTGCAGTTCGAGAGCCGCATGCGGCTCTTCTGCCCTTGCATTGTGGCTCCACGAGCTGAGCTGCCAGCCCCATCCTTGCCTGCCCTGCAGGCAGCAGGGTGGGCGCACCAACTGCCCATGGTCGGCTGGGCCACGCCGCGGACTTCCCCTCTCACCCGCCCGGGGCGGGCTTCCCCTCTCACCCGCCCTGGAGCGGGGCGGGAGCTTTCCCGGCGGCCGGCGAGGCCAAGCCGCCGGCTTCATCCTTGCCCACCCTGCAGGCAGCAGGGTGGGCGCATACATGCGCTTCTCAGAATTAGCGGAGTAAAAGGTAAAAAAAACCCTATATATATATATAGTGTTATCTTTATTTTAAATGTCAAAAAAAATTGTGGCTCCAAGTGTTTTCTTTTCCCGTGGAAAACGGGTCCAAATGGCTCTTTGAGTGTTAAAGGTTCCCTACCCCTGATCTAGCCAAAGGTCACGGCTGTAATCAGCTTGTGCTAGGTTGTTAGCCAACTGCAGCGGATGAGGATCTGTTATAGATCACCGGGGACAATTTACTAGAGTGACTTTAATTAACAAAAAAATATTACAGATAAGACTGCTGAAATATTTTTTAGGGTGATTCTGGACAGTCGTAACAACATCTGTCTGACTTTCTGTACTTCCTTTCCTAAGGCAGTTTACAAAGCTCAGCACATAAGACAGACCATTCGAAAGCCACCATTGAAAACAGCATGTTACAGTACAGGCCTCACTGAAATGAATGGGAGGGGGGGGTGTCATGTGGCGCTTCCCCTTCCTGCGCAGGGCCCTTGGGCGATGGAACCTTCCCTCCCTCCCTGTCCTGGGGTTGTCCTCCCCAGAGATGTTCTTTTCCAATTGGCCCGGGGGGCCAAGAAACAATTTAGCCCACAGGGCGCCTGGTGTTGAAGGCTGCCCCCTCTGGCTTCTCCAGCTAACTCTTCCCTCCCCCCCCCCCCCCGCGTGTCAGGCCCAGCCCTGCTGCAGTTGCCTCACTAATGGCCGGAGTTGGCTAGACAGTCGACGCGCCACACCCAGTTGCCTCACTGGACGAGCGACTGCTGCCTGACAGGAGGTGGCCCTGGCACACCCTCCCAACGCAACCTCCTCACGAGCTGTCTGGCCCTTCCACCACTCCACACCCCTCCCACGTCACCCTGCTGCAGCGGCAGCTCCTGAGCTTCCCTTGGCTCTCCTTTAAATCCCCTTCCCAGACTTAAAACCCTCCCCCTGCCCAGCTGCAGCGCGTTCATGCTGAGCCGATCGGGCTCAGCTGCGCTCCGGGCGCGGCCGGATCTACGGAGCTCTGTTTCTCCGGCCGTCACTGTCGTCTCTCCGGCCGTCGCTGTTGTTTCTTCGAAGCATCCCGAGGAACCCCCCTGCCCAGCCGACCTCAGGATCGCCGGCTTCAGTCCGGGCGTGGGGACAGCTACTATCGCTCCGGCCACGCCCGGACACGTCATACAAACATACAATCATGTTCATGCATAGCCCCCATTTATTTTAATGGGGCTTACATGTGTAAGAGAGTATTATGTGTGCCTATAATCCTCATCCTCTCTTTTGAAGAAATATATCTATATTAAAATTTAGAAGAGAAGAAGAAAAGTTTGGATTTGTACCCTTACTTTCTCTCCTGTAATGATTCTCAAAGCGCCTTACAATTGCTTTCCCTCCCTACCTCTCACAACCAGGGGCATATTGCCCAGGGGGACATATGGGCTCAAATGTCCCTGGACTGCGGCCATTTGGTCATGTGGGGAGTGGAAAATCACCCCCACACCCCTCCTCCTTCCTCCCAGGTCAATACACAGACTTCAAGACCTGGTGCAAAAAAAGTTTTTTTGTCATGGTGGGGGAGGCTGGCTGCCCACACAGGTGAGGGGCAGAAAACTCAGATTTTGCACTGGGCTACCTTTTCCCAAGATATGCCTCTGTTCACAACAGACACTTTGTGAGGTAGGTGGGGCTGACAGAGTTCTGAGAGATCTGTGATTAGCCCAAGGTCACCTAGCTGGCTGCATTTGTAGGGATGGGGAAACCAATCCAGTTCACCAGATAAGAGTCTGCCACTAATGTGGAGGAGTGGGGAATCAAACCCAGTTCTCTAGATCAGAGTCCATCATTCTTAACCACTATGCCACGCTGCTTTTAAAACAAGTAGTACATGATGTGCATTTTCTGCATGGCACACAGACTGACCGCAATCTAATGCAGAGTTGAAATCAATGGATTTCCATGGCAGGAACTCTGCAGAGGATTATCCTGTTAATTCTGCAACTTCGCCAATATCCCCACATCATTTGGCATGAAGACCTTGATTGTTTTATGTGGTTTTTTGGCCAGTCAGTTAGACCTCCAGGGGACTTGGCCGGCTTCAGATGGTTTCAATGCAGACAGCTTCACTTGCTTGCGTTATTCTTTGGATCCAAACCAGATGGTATTAAGAGGTGGAGTTTAACCTAAATAAGCCTGGCGGGGGTTAGGAAAACCCTCAATCACTCTAAAAGATTGGAATGTAAAATGTAGGGAAGTTTCTCAGAGGCCTTATTTTGAGTGTAAAGTATCTTGTTCTCTTTATTTAGCAGGAAATGACTCTGGAATAGCTGAACTGTCAAACTGTAGGCTTGGGTCCTATGGATCACGTGTGGAAAGTGCATTCCCAGACATATACCTTCTCCTATACCCCTGAAAAACTGATGCTAGAATAGGGTTGCGGCTGCCCTATTCACTGTCACACAGCAGGGGATTTTGTGGGGCCAGGACTTATTGATAATTATCCCACTGACACCACAATGTCACTGTAGACACACATAAGAAGGGACATGATTGCATAAGCACAATGCGCTAGGATCCGCCCAAAGCTCTATGAATAAAACATGGTTAGCCATAGAGTTTGAGGTGAGTCCTAGATTATCACACCCATGCATGTCACTTCTAGTTTGTGCTGGAAAGGATGCCACAGTGTCAGTGTGATGTCAAATCTCCTTCCATAATTCAGACGAGACAGTCAAGCAAATTAAAAAAAAAAACTTCATTTATACCCCACCTTTTCCTCCAATGTGGATCCAAGGTAGCTTACTTGGGGCCTTTCCCCACTTACCTTCTGCTGCGCGCTACTCGGGCCAAGTAGCGTGGGGTCCCGGGGCACTCCCCACTACAGGGGCGGTGACAAACAAGAAAGTCAGCCTCGACGCTAAATGTCGCTGTCACTTCCACAGCTGCATGGCCATTCCTGGCGCTGGAGAAAACGGCGCCTTTACAGGGTCATGGGGAAGCCAGGGCGCATGCCAGAAATGATGCGCGCAGTGAGTAGCGCGCAGCGACGGTGGTAAATGGAAAAGTGGGGAAAGGCCCTATATTTTCCTCTCCTCCATTTTATCCTCGCTATAGTCCTGGGAAGTAGGTTAGACTGAAAGTGTGTGACTGGCTGAAATCACCCAGAAGAAGTTCCCATGGTGGAATAATCAACAATTTAGAGATGTATTTTACTGAGTTAGAAACTGGTAACTGGCGGACTTACTATATGATCTCAATTACTTCTAGAATAAGGCTCTTAGAGGTGCATTCATTCATTCATTCATTCATTATTTATTTATTTATCTATTTATTTCCTACTTTTCTCCCCAGTTCAGACTGAAAGCAGCTTTTTGAACATTGTTCTCTCCTCCTCCATTTCCCCACGACAACTATATCCCTGTGAATCCCAGTCTGAACTGGGGAGAAAAGTAGGGAATGAATGAATGAATGAATGAATGAATGAATGAATGAATGAATGAATGAATGAATGAATGAATGAATGAATGAATGACCTCTAAGAGCCTTGTTCTAGAAGTTGAACTGAAGAGTCAAATTGCCCAGCAGGTTTCCATGGTAGAAGTGGGGATTTGAACTCAAGTTGCCCAGGGTCCTAGTCTGCCACTCTATCCACTGTACCACATTGGCTCTCTCACATTGTTCAAGATGGCTGTATAAGTTGCTTAGCTGCTGTTGATAAAAGTTGTTTTAAGTCATTTCTCACCCTGGGTCTTTATCTCTGGACCCAGACATATTGAACTAGTGCCTGCCACTGAAAAGATCCTGTAACACAGTGCCAATGGTTTATTCTGCATAGCACAAATAAGACATCTGGGGGATTTTTTAAAATCAGAGGAGAAAATATGCTTTTTCCCATCTGAGCGTTAAGCTCTCTGGTGAGTTTCCTCCTCAACTTGCACCTGACATTTTGTATTGCTTCAGGAAGTTTGCTCTGCAGGCTCTGATCCTGGGTACCTTTTCGGTCCAAATAGTACATAGTTGTAAACTCATCCTGCCAGTTCCAGCAGTATATAGTTTTCCTTTTTTATTTTTGATGAGGCATCTGCAAACTCAGACACAAATATGAGAATCTTAGGCACACAGAGGACTGCTCTACCGCCCATTGAAAAGCATTGGGTAGACTCATCCTCTGCGGTCCCAATTCTTAGGATCAGGCAGGAAACATAAGATGCCTCCTCCGCACAGCTAGGGGAAAAGTGTCTTCAAAACAAGATTGCTAAGTAGGCCTCATTAGAATATCTTAGTTTCTAGGTTTAGGGATATAGCTAGATCTCACTTAACCTGAACTAAGCAATGTGGACATTTGGAACGAAAGATCAAGGGAAAGATTTTGAGATCTTCATTTCCCTGGTCAAGCTAGTTATCTTAGTGATTTTGACCACACTTCTGGTCAGACATATGACCCCGGCCCATTAGTACCATCACCTACAGTCCACGGATATCTGTTGTTTTTGTAGATAAGTTAAAGTTCAATACAAAGCAGAGTTACACCCTTCTAAGGACATTGGCATCAGTGAAGGGTGTGACTCTGCTTTAGGATCACACTGTTAGAAGAATCCTACAAGCGATATGGTGAGACAGCTGTGTACAGATAGGTCTACAGTAAGCACAGCTGAATCACAGTGATTCTGTCAACATGACTTAGTGCGCCAAACACTGAACATAAAGATATCCTGCCAAAGACCTGTTAATTGGAGAAGTATTTAACAATCCATTTTAAATGGATTGAAAAAATGGGCCGTGGTCCAACAGACTTCATTGTGCTTAAGACCTATGAAATCAATAGGCTCCGTGGAGCATAGGCTGTGCATTTAATTATCGTAAAAGAACTTCTTAAACATATGATAATTTGACTCTAAGAACAGTGTATATTTTTTTAATTAATGCGCCCTCACAAGTGCCAATAATATTTAATACATTTCCATTGATTCCATTGAATCAGAATCAGATACTCAAACAGCATAAAATGGGCCAACCAGACCCAGTCTTTCTTCTTAGACACATAGACTTGAATGCACATGCAAAATTCCTGTAGAGCAGTGTTTCCCAACCTTTTTGAGATCAGGGTACCCTTGACCCCACTCTTCATACCCCCGCCGCCACCCCCCACCTTCCCCTCCCATTGCCCCTGCTTGCCACACCCCCCACCTTCCCCTCCCAGGGTGAAGGGAAGCACTGGGGGTGGTGGTGTCTGCTGACCTTGCGGCAGGCCCTGCCCCATGGGCCAGCTCCATGTCCTTGCTGGCGCCGGTGGGAGACACCACAAAAATGAGGGGGGGGACGGTAGTGTTGCCGCGGTACCCCTGGGACATGCTCACGGCACCCCAGGGTACCACGGAACCCTGGTTGAGAATGGCTGCTGTAGAGTCATCAGTCCAGAGTTCTTGCAACATTGCAGTACATAATTCTAGCCCAAACCCATGTTTAGAGGTTCCACCGTAATTACAATAGGGAATTAAATAAGCATTTCTTCTCTGGTGATGTCTCTGGACAATTTGCTGTCTTGTTCAACTGTTCTAAAGGTTTTGTGTAAATCTGTCTATACCTTATGGGCTTGATACTTTTAATCAAAGGCATAAGAACAGCCACTTAAATCCACTGTGGTGGATTTGAAGGCAGCCTGTATACAAGAATTACATTTGGGCAAGAATTCAAATCAGGCAGAACACTATTGTTAAGCCCTGAGCTGCTTCGAAAAAGCATAACACACTTCTGGTGCCTCTTGGAGTGTCTGCATGCCAGGATCAGACGTCTGCCATAGCCAGTAGCAGTAGCCCAGGAAACTGTCTGTGCCAGGAAGCAGAATTATATTGCAGTTGGCATTGCATGTTATGGCTGCAGTTAACTGATCCATTTCCCCCCCCCCCTCTCTCCCCCCCCCGTGTGTGTGTGTGTGTGTGTGTGTGTGTGTGTGTGTGTGTGTGTGTGTGTGTGTGAGAGAGAGAGAGAGAGAGAGAGGGTTATACATGTGAGTAAGGTTAAAAATATAGATGCACATGTTCTTAGTAACAGAAACAAATCTTGTTTAAGGCAGTGAAGAAGAAGAAGACGACGAAGAAGAAGAAGAAGAAGAAGAAGAAGAAGAAGAAGAAGAAGAAGAAGAAGAAGAAGAAGAAGAAGAAGAAGAAGAAGAAGAAGAAGAAGAAGAAGAGTTTGGATTTATATCCCCCCCCCCCTTTCTCTCCTGCAGGAGACTCAAGGGGGCTTACAATCTCCTTGCCCTTCCCCCCTCACAACAAACACCCTGTGAAGTAGGTGGGGCTGAGAGAGGTCCGAGAAGCTGTGACTAGCCCAAGGCCACCCAGCTGGCATGTGTGGGAATGCACAGGCTAATCTGAATTCCCCAGATAAGCCTCCACAGCTCAGCGGCAGAGCTGGGAATCAAACCCGGTTCCTCCAGATTACATACACGAGCTCTTAACCTCCTACGCCACTGCTGTTCCACTCCTGTGGTCATCAGCTTGTGGGTAGAAACCTCCACCGAGTCACAAACCCTTTAAGATCTACATTTTGATGCTGTGAAAGGACTCATTGCTAGTGCAGGGGTGTTTCTGCATGGCCCAATTATACCGGGTTACAATCAGTATCTTGCAATCCAAGATCTATTTTATCCCGGTTTTTCCCTTTGCGTCGCTGCCCATTTCTGTGAAGGAATCAAGTGAAGACTGAAAGGAAATACTCCAGTTTTTTGTATTTTGTATTTACACTGCAAGTGTATTCGTGCATGCGCGAACATCCCCGGTGTCCCGCATTCTGATTGGCTGTTGATTTTTGATGGCAGCTTGAATGAACATCTCCGCCCTACCTGAATTGCTGCGCCTGCCTTTACACCTGCTCTGCGGTTTTCGGGTAGGAGCGCGTTTTGTGAGCCGGGAGATCTGAACCTATTGAGCATGGATCTGGATCCAGACGTGGTGCAGAGGCCGGGTGTGTTTGTGGCACTGGTGTTGCACCTCTTCAACTTCATGCACAGTGCCCTCGCTGCAAGTGCCCACTACCAGGAAAGGATGACTCCGACATCTCTTCTCTGCTGCGCTGATGAGATGTCATCGGCAGGCATGGTTTGGCCTGGCGACCGTCCCCCAGCACCCTCGCTACTGGGTTTATCCACACAGGAGCAGGGACTGGTGACACAACTGTGTCATGGCGTGTTGGGACAATGAGGAATGGCTGAGAAACTTCTGCATGATTGGTCGACCCACGGTGAGCGGGGGGAAACGAAGCCCCCCTTTTTTCCAGTTTTGGAAAGGGGCCGGCACAGGCCGCAACATGGCAAGTGGCAGCAAAAAACAATGGGGCACAGCATCACATCACATTCCCACTCACATTCTCATATTTTTGTGCAAAACAAGACACACACACACACACACACACACACACACACACACACACACACACACGTGACATGCCCACTAACATTCAGCCCTAAGTGCACATCTCTTTAGCTATGCACTCCAAGGAACCAGTTTATGTACAGAAAAAGAAAACAGGGACATTTTGGGACTCCTGATTAACCAAGGCGAAATGGCACCTGGTGAATACCATGAGCAGAAAACGTGCTTGGGGAAACATTTCGGGAAGGGCAGGCTGCAACAGTTGGCGGCTCAGCAGAGTTGAAAACTGACATGACGTCAGGTGGGGAGATCAAGTGGCTGGGTGGGAAAAATAAGCTGTTTCTTCTCCCATGGTGTTTGCACGGTAGTGGGTTCACCACGAGGTTTTTGAAAAGAATTGCCAAATTGGCGACTTTTGAAAATCCCAGGATCAGGAAAATATTGTGAGGCAAACTCTCCTTTAGGACCGGGAACTGTGCAAACTTCTTGGCCAAACTAGGACATTTCCCTCTCTCAACCTGGGATATTTGGACCGTGCAGAAATGACCCAAGTTCCGTTAGCAAGGCAAGATACGATGCTTCCTTCATCTCTTGACGTGTACACAGAGAGGAACAGTAGGATGGCGAAGTAAAATCACACAGTAGAGAAGAGGACTGTTTTTAGCAGAAGCAGACTCAGGTGCCTGCTCCCCACAAAAGCTCTTTCTGCCTTCCCTCTTTTTCCTGATTGTCGGCTACCCACCACCACCACCACCCTTCCACTTGTTCCCTCAATTCTTTGTATGATGTCCTTGCAGCACAGAGATTCCTTCCCCACTGGTGAGATCATAACTCTGACTCTCCTCATGCCATGTGACTGTCAGAGGACTTCCTGTCACCTATTTGGAGTTTGGTGAGGGGCATGATAAAGCATGGTTAGGGTTGCAAGGTTCCCTTGGCCAACGGAGAGGGTAGAGTTGCCAGATCCAGGTTGGGAACATAAGAACACAAGAACTAGCCTGCTGGATCAGACCAGAGTCCATCTAGTCCAGCACTCTGCTACTCGCAGTGGCCCACCAGGTGCCTTTGGGAGCTCACATGCAGGATGTGAAAGCAATGGCCTTCTGTTGCTGCTGCTGCTCCCGAGCACCTGGTCTGCTAAGGCATTTGCAATCTCAGATCAAAGAGGATCAAGATTGGTAGCCATACATCGACTTCTCCTCCATAAATCTGTCAAAGCCCTTTTTAAAGCTATTAGTGGCCATCACCACCTCCTGTGGCAGCATATTCCAAACACCAATCACCACTGAAAACATCCAGATTTGGGGATGGAGCCTGGGGAAGTCAAGGTCCTCAGTGGGGTATAATACCATACAGCCCAGTTTCCAAAGCATCAGTTTTCTCCAGAGGAACTGATCTCTGTAATCTGGAGGTGAGCTGAAATTCTGGGTCCCACCTGGAAGCTTGTTCCATATGCACAGAGATTGAAAGCGGGTCCTGGGAATGCAAAGGTGGAAGAAGAAGAAGAAGAAGAAGAAGAAGAAGAAGAAGAAGAAGAAGAAGAAGAAGAAGAAGAAGAAGAAGAAGAAGAAGAAGAAGAAGAAGAAGAAGAAGAAGAAGAAGAAGAAGAAGAGATATGAGCTCTTAAGCTCCTACGCCACTGCTGAGGAGATGCAATAAGGAATAATATTTGGTCTCTATTTAGTAAAATTATGAGTGACTAGACTTCAAGTAAGGGGGGAAATGCCATGAGTTAAGCTTTCATTGTGTTGCACAGAGACACTCTGGAATGTCATAACATACCACTTGATGTGGGAAAGAATGTTTATGGTCCCTAATATATGTGTTTATAAAAGTATGTCATTAATACATGACTCATTGTTTTTCTTAAATGTTTTTAAAAACAAATTTGTCACCCTAATCTAGAATGTTACGAGTAGAATTTTAAAGCAGGTTTGCTCAAAGCTAAAAAAACCACTATGTTAGCTTTAAAAAATGTTATTTTTCCACTCTCGCCTTTTTACAGGGCATCTGTGGACTCTAGTTTGTCTTGCCTTTGCATTTGGTGTCAGCATCGTTGAATTAAAATGAGAAGCCAAGGTGTCTTTCCCTTACAAAACCTGTCAAATCTTCTCAATGTTTGTCAAGTTTGTTGTTTTTCTATGATTTTCCTTTTCAGCCATGTTTGGTGGTAACTTACATTTTTGGAGCAGGTTTCTAAATGAAAAGGGACCATATGAGTCAACTTGAATCCTGGCTTGTGTGAACTACAGTGTTAAGTTGAATTTCATGCCATGTTCTCTGGTCCGTTTTCACTTGTACCTATCCCTGAGGTAGGTGAGAAAGGACATAAGACAAGCTAAGAAGCTCAGAGGAAAATGTTTCAAGACTCAAATGGTATTACTGAAACACCCTGTCAAAACTCTTCACAGTATAGTGTAACTCTTTAAATATATCCAGTTAGCTGCCTTCCCAGACCTGAGATGAGAAATTGCGGAAATTGAAAAATAAACTGTAGGCCTTCTTGCCCTAAATTCTTTGCTATAAAAATCAATGAGCTATTTGTTTCAGTGTTGTGATGTAATCTAGTCTGCTTCTTTATGAAAAAGGAATCAATTTAGTATTATCACAAGCAAAATATTTCCTGTGGAGTAATTTAGTGAACACATCTCAGGCTTTCTCCTGTATAGATAACAGGAGAAAAATTGTCTAACTGTGCCTACTTGGGGGAAAAAAATATCAGAAAATGAAGATGACCATGTGTTCCTACTCAGCATTTCAGGATATGTCAGATAACCAAACAGGGGCTTAATTTAACCCCAGAGAACATTTATTTAACAGTCCATCCAAATAAATAACTTTGAAGATTCCCATTCATCATTTTTTAAAGAACTATCAGCAACCTCCTAAGCAAATTATACCCTTCCAAGTGGGGTATTGTTTGGGGGGGACGCTTCGCACAGGCGGCGCTGCGAAAACGACGCAATGACGCTCTTTCCCTCCCCAAACGATGTATTCAAACCTCGCAGTGAACCAGATGTTTCTGTCTACAGAAGGCTTCTTACATGTGCATTTCCTTCTCCTACTTTTTCTCTGAGCACCAGCCAGCATGTTATCTGTATTCTGGAAAGGGGAGAAACACATTTTTGGCAGATGCATGCATATGAACGGCCTTTTAACAGGAATAACTGGTGCACTGTAGTACAGTGGAACCTCGGTTTTCGTTGGTAATCTGTCCGAAAAGAATCGATGAAAACCGAAACCAATGAAAACCGAGGCAAACTTTTCCATAGGAATCAATGTAAATCCAATTAATCCGTTCTAGGCACTCCAAAAAACATACCCAAAACACATTTTTTTGGGTGAATAAACATAGTGTTTAATGCTGAAAACAGTACCAAACAATAACACTAGGACCAGCTTCAGAGCCAGTGGACCAATGTTGCACCAGAAAGCTGGCCAAAGAGGTCTGCTTCTGACACCTCTTTAAGATTTGTCTGAAATGGGGCAAGACATTGTCATTAAACAAGTTAAAGACACGGCCTGCAACGGCTTTGTCTGGGTGATTTTTCTCCACAAACCCCTGCACCTTACTGCAAATCAATGAAAACCGAGGCAAATTTTTCACTGAAAAAATCGATGAAAACCGAAACCAATGAAAACCGAAGGCAATGAAAACCGAGGTTCCGCTGTATGTTTATGACCTGTCATGTGCTCCTAAGTGAGTCAAGAAGGACGTGGGGGTTCTACTGAGCTTTGTTCTTATCCCTTCTTAAGTTGAACCGTCCAAGGTAGGGTTGCTAGATCCAGGTGGGGGAAGTCTTGGAGCGAACGGCAGCGGGTGGAAGGCGGTGTATTCCATGTGCCGGCCCCAAACGGCTTCTTACCTTGTCCGGGTTTCCATCGCTCTGAGGATTCAGAAGGCAGCCCTGCTGGAATCCACACCAATACTACGCCAATACATTACAATTTCCTAGTCCTCTGGGTGAGGCTCGATTTGTAATGAAAGGCCAACAACCAGCTAAAGATCTGGCAGCTGTGAAATCAGCAATAATATTTTAGTGTAGAAGTAACAATAAGGAATTTGCTAGAATCCAAACCTTTTTGAAATGAATCAATATGTTGAAATGACTATGGCTCCAAGTCAAAAACTTTATCTTGGCTGGACTATTCCAATACTATTTAAAAAAAACCTGTAATTACCTTTTTTTTAAAAAACTATCTACAAAATATCTCATTAATCGTATATAATTATCTCATTAATTGTATACATAGGGGTGCCAGAGGCGACTGTAGACTCTGGAAGAATATAAATAACTGCTGCATTTGCAATGAATTAACAGAGTAAATAATAGGGCAGAGATGCGAGTGTGTTGTTTTGTAGAACTCTACTAGATAACAAATGAATTCACACAAATATAGGAACAGCAAACTCTATCTAAGCAAGTGCTCAGTCCAGGCATCTGTGTAGTCTGTCTATGCCTATGCGCCTGCTTCTCCTTTTTTTTGCTGGGAGAAGAAACGGAGAGATCTTTCCAGAAGCTTATGTGATTCTAGGTATGTGACTTCAGCAGTTAACCCTTGCTTGACTGAACGAAGCAGGCTCTTGTAAAATCCTAATAATATATGTAGTAAAGACTGCCAATTTATGTCATGAAACAATAACATATCTAGTAAAGACTAGTGGCGTACTGCTTATAGGGACATAGGATATCCCATGTCCCAGGGCACACACCGTATCGTCATGTGTCATGCGTTAGCGCTGCCTTCTGCGGCGCCCCACCCCCCAACCTCCCTGCAGGCCAGCTTCTGCCCTACCCAGGGCCTGAAGAGAGCAGGAGCCAGCCTGCAGAGACACTTGGTGGGGCCCACAGTGGGCAGCGGCAGTGCCCCACCCTCCTTGGCTCCTTCCTAGCCAGCTTCTGGCCTCCTCAGGGCTTGAGGAGAGCAGAAGCCGGCCTGAAGGGATGCAGGGGGCGGAGCTCCGTGGCGGGGTGTGGTGGCACCCCGTCCTTCTGGGCTCCCTGCAGGCCAGCCTCTGCCCTTCCCCTGAGCTCCGCCCTCCCTCACCCTCCCTGCTGGCTCCTGTAAGTGGGGTGCAGGGAGCCGGGGGGAGCTGGAGAGGCGGTCATGCCCCCGGGCGCCATTTAGGCCCCATTCGCCACAGGTAAAGACTGCCAATTTATGCCATGAAACAAGCAGGGTATTAAGAAGAGTTGGTGTAGCACATAAATGCTTGCCAGTTTGGGGCATCTTCTGTGGACCAGGGCAACCAAAGCAATTACTCATTGCAACTGGCTTTTTGTTGAAAATGTACACCTGCTTGGCAGGACACTGGGGTTTTCTGATAGCCAATTCTTCTGTTGTTTGTTGCCCTTGCCCTATATTCTAAGTAGCTTTCCTCTAGTCAAAAAGGGCTGCCTACTTAAACTGAAGGAAGTTGCTTTGGATTTGAGGAAGGCTTCAAACATGAGCCAAAAGGGAAAGGCGTATTTGAATTAATTATCTTTGCTCAGTGGAGTGGTAGGATATGTGTAGGATCCATCTTAGTGCTTCCAAGCAGACATAGCATGTCTTTATGGCTTTGGCAGGAGTCACTTCATCTGGCTCGATACTACTTTCTGAAGTCATAACTAGTTTAAATTTTTGTGTCTCGGTCAGGTTTCATCTTTATCTACCTGGAGACCTATGCTGTTGATTTCTTCCTTTGAAACAACTTGTAAATAAACAAACGTTCTTAGTTGTTTATATACCAGTTCTGCCTCAGTGATCTCAATGATCTTGGGCACAGCAAAACTTATCTCACAACAGCAAACTCAGAGCCTATGTACTTGCTACCTTTAGAAAACCTGGAAAGAGGGGGCAGTTTGAAAACAAACCTAGATTTCATACATCATAACAGTAATCAAAATGACGACACAGAGCTAAAATAATTGTTTTATGACACTAGCCATTTTCTTCAGTGGACTATCGTGTGCCTAAACAAACCTTAATCTGGTTTTTTTTTTACATTTGGGGAGACTAATATTTATTCTGAAAGAACGGTTTATCAGAGTCAAGGAACTTGGCTGAGTTTCAAAACCAATTTCCTAAAGCGGTCGATCAGGGAAAAAAACCTACTCTGTTTTTCATGCCACCTAATAAACCACAGTGAAATATTGCTCCATTACCCCAGCAACACCATGTTGTCCCTACCAATGTTTTAAGAAAGAATGACCACAAATACCACTTGTTCTTCTGGATAACCTGCAGATATCTGAGGAACTGTCGGCTGTGATAAAGGTGTTGCCTTTTCAAAACTGCCCTTATCAGAAACTTGGGCAAAGTTGTTTTCTAACCGAATTTTCTTAAACGGCCGTTGTATGGAAAACAAGAGCTTTTTCCAGACTGTTCAAGGTGATATGAGACAACCACGTTGCCTGTGTCGTGTTTACATTCTCACATCCGCAGTGGGTTTGTAACTATCTCTATTTTTGCTTCGCTCCGTCAATGAAGCTTGGTGAAAATTCAGCAACATTAAACTACTGGATCCAGGTTTGTGAGAAGGGGAAGCTGACTGGTTAAACCCTTGGCCTGCGCTCGTCTGTTGTGGGGGCCAGAGTTAATTTTTCCCTGGGGTTTTCCACATATGAAAGGAAAGGAAAGAAGGGAGGAGCACAGTGTGGGAAAATTTGGAAGTGGAAACAAACTAGGATCATGCATATGTCAGCTTGCCTTGTGACTTTATGTAACATCTGAATCCAGAGAAGAGAAGAGAAGAGAAGAAGAGTTTGAATGTATGCCCCGCCTTTCTGTCCTGTAAGGAATCTCAAAGCGGTTTATAATCTCCTTCCGTTCCTCTCACCACAACTGTCATCTTGTGAGGTAGGTGCAGCTGAAGGAGTTCTGGAAGAACTGTTACTAGCCCAAGGTCACCCAGCAGACTTCATGTATAGAAACAGTCCAGTTCACCATATAAGCATCTGCCGGTCATGAGAAGGAGTGGGGAATCAAACCTGGTTCTCCCTATTACAGTCCACCACTCTGGCTGAGAGAAAGAGAGTCAGTGAGCAAGTGAGTATCAGGCTCTTCATCCATATGTGCCAGATGCAAATATCTCCTTGATAAACAAGTCTATCTTTGAGACATGTGCAACCATGTTATTAGCAGATAAGTCTGCCTCCATGCTTCCAAACACATTAAAAAATGTTCCATCTTTTCACCATGTCTGCAGAGGCTAGTCCCTATGTATCCAAAGGCATATCGAGGAGAAATGGAGCCCGGAGACAAAATCTGAATTTTCCGCCCTCGCCCCCACCCGCAGGTGCCCAGATCTAATGCCCAGAGCCAGGTCTACTCCCTGGAGCCCGCGCCGGCGTCCAGGTCTACTGCCTGGAGCTCACACCAGCATCCAGGTCTACTGCCTGGAGCTCGCGCCAGCGTCCAGGTCTACTGCTCAGAGCTGATGCTGGCATTCAGGTCTACCACTTGGAACCGCCGCCGGGGTCCAGGTCTACCGTGCAGAGCTGGTGCTGGCACCCAGGGTTATGTGCACCCGGGGACTTGGGTTACCCCATGCCCCCTAGTACGCTCCTGTATGTATCCCATCTAATGTTCCCCTTTTGGTTTAGGATGCAGCAATAGAAAGATTGAAGAACTGCCTGAAACTGACATTCCTAGGTTACAAAAGAGCTTTCTCGGCTCCTTTCAGTTCCCAACAATGCTGAAATTTAGCTCCAAAAAATCCTGCAATCTCTTTACTTAGGAAGGGAGAAAGCCCGCTTTGTGTGCTTCACATCACATATAACAAACGCAAAGCCTTGTCACGGATTTCTCACACTTTCTCTGCTTTTCCTTCCCCCACCATTAAAGTTCTAATTTGTCCCAATTAATGTGCATGCACCTCCACATGCAGACAGAAATTATCACAGGATTTTAAAATATGTCTTCACATTAGCCGGCAGTGGAGATAACCTGCTGACATGAAGTGTTGGACACAATTATGTGTGTGTGTGTGTGTGTGTGTGTGTGTGTGTGTGTGTGTGTGATGCTGTTGCACAGAGCAGAAGCAATAGGCACTGTTTTCAAAGCACAGCTAAATGCAAAATAAACTCTACGTTTATGTTGCTTCAGATATTTCGTTCAAATGAGAGGAAATATCCAATCAGGATCACCAGTGCGTGGCCACAGGAAGTGAATTATCTTTCCACTGTAGATGGTCCTCGGGAGAGCAGTTGTCCTTCAGTGTAGAAGAAATCAGGGGCTGGAATTAGGTTTATAGCCTTTCTCTGCCTCCTCTCTACCAAGAACTAATGTAAGGATTCAGTAGGAGTGTAGGTGGGGGTACGCTCAGCACCAAAGAACCTTGTTGTCCTCTGACCTCAACAGCAGGACAGAGTGGGTTAAAGGCACCAGACCAGGTTAGCTTCTTTTCCTTTCTGTAAACTGTAGAAGGGAGGCAATAATCAGGTACTAAGAGTTTAACTATATTTTATGTTGAACATACAGTTTACTTCTATGCTTTCCATTCAAAGTTATGTAATGGTGATTTCACACATTTGTAGTGATACATGGCTATTTCCACACGGTCAAAATATCCCGGGGTGAGTGAGAAAAATATCCCTGTGCAGCCATGAATGCCGCACAGCTCACAGTGCTAATGCGGGCCTGCCCCTTATCCCGGGATATTTAAAAATAGTCAGATTGGCAATTCTTTTCAGAGATCCTGGGTTGACCTCGCTGCCATTCAAACAGCATGGGAGCAGACCCAGTATATTCCCCCACCCCAAAGTCGGTAAAAAGTCGAATAAGGCTGATGGGTACTGGCTTTATTAGGCTTTACCAAATATTTCTAGGTCTTAAAAACCCAAACCCAACATTTACTGGGCACAATTGTTGTGCTCAATCTTAAGTGGGGTACAAATCAACGTAAATAAAAAAAATAAATTTAAAATTTCTTCAGCAAGATTAGAAGGTCAATTTAACTCTTAATCCCTATTAAAAGGCAGTAAATCTAGTGTTTCTGTAATTGTTGAATTAGCTGTCAAAGATTTTTTTAAAAAAAAAACGCTTATGCAATCAGAGTTCACCGATAGTTGAACCTGCTATGAGCACACCCTACAGGAAAATATGCACAACCAGCAAGAAAAGTGATGATATAATTAAAATTAAAATTCTGCTATAAAGTCAGTTATGGGATTAGTTGAAGCCCCGCCCCCCAAATCTCCCAAACTTTTCCCCTTTCATAATTCAATTTTTAAAAATTAAGTATTTCTCCCTTAGATAAATCAATGGCTGCAAAGGGGGAAAAAAACCTCCTCCAAGTTTACTCAGACGTAAATCCTATTAACTGGTGCTTACTCTCAAGGAAGTGTGCATAGAATTGCAGTTTCAAGGATCAAAATGGAAAAAAAATCCTGCACTGATTTTGTATCTGAAAGAAAAAAAAGTCCTTTTCATGTTCCTGACTATGGTTTGAAATCCGTGCCACTCTTTCAAAAAAGGTTTATTGGAAGATGCCTATCTATGCACAGCTGACATAAAAGGAACAATATGCCAAGCTAGAGTACGACAGAGTTCTTTTGAATTTCTAACTGAAGCATATTGCCTGCAGTGAGCATTAATGTACTCATTGGTTTTGACCCCTGTCCATAATTTATTGTGTACCTGGAGATATTTATCTTGTCACGGAAACAAGATTACAATTAATATGACACACATGACTTTACATTAGTACTTCGGCAAGAGGAGTGTGTATAATAAATTAGCCACAGCTTTGAACTGCTGGCAGATGATTTAAATTGCCTGCATGTGTCTGACGCGCAGTCCAGAGCTACAAAATGGGAGCTTAAAACCAGACACCATCTATTTTCATGTGTATGTTCCTTGGGAGGCTTCTCGGTCATTTGTGGCACAAACAAATATTGAAATCTATGGAATTCACCTTGTTTAAACAGCAGCATCTTTTAAAATCTCAGCAGAAGAGGAATTTTTTCAACATGATCCCTATATTGAAATGTATTATCATCCTCCTGCAGTGACTGCAAATTTGTGCCTAAATTGACCATCAAGTAGGGTGGCCAACCTTTAGGTGGAATTACTGCGGTAAATAACACATTTTTACGTCACAGTAACTGCAAGTCTGAACATAAATTGTGTGTTGTCTTCCTAATGCCGGGACCCTTTAATATAGTTCCTCATGTTGTGGTGACCCCCAATCCTAACATTTATCCATTTTATAGATGGAGAACACTGATGCAGAGAGTCTTAGGTGACTCTTGTAAAAGGGTCGTTCGACCCCCAAAGGGGTCCCGACCCCCAGGTTGAGAACCACTGCTTTAGGTGGAGCTTGGAAATCTCCTAGAATTATATCTGATCTATAAACTACAGAGATCAGTTGCCCTGAAGAAAAAAAATGGCTGTTTTAGAGGGTGGACTCTCTGGCATTATACCTCAGTGATGTTCCTTAGCTGTCAAAGATTGTGCCTTCCCTCCTCAAACCCCTTCCCAAACTTCCTGGAATTTTTCAACCCAGAATTGACAATCCTCAGCATTACACAGAGAACTTTCTTATTATTTTGCATCTTCAGCGGACTTAGTCCACAAATACAATACGAGCCACACCAACCATAGACCAATCAAGTAACAAGAATGAATGTTGGAACCAACAATATTTGCCACATCATCTTGTAATGGTTGTATGTGGGTTTGCCATTAAGTCTCGGCTGACTTGTGGTGACCTCATAGGGTTTTGAAAGCAAGAGAAATTCAAAGGTGGTTTGCCATTGCCCCTGATATTCTTAGGAGGTCTCCCATTCAAATACTTGTCAGGGTTGAAGTCCAAGGTCACCCAATAAGTTTCCATAGCAGCACGGGGAATCAAACCTGGGTTTCCTAAATCCTAGTCTGATACGTTAACCACCACACTACGCTGGTTCTCTGTATACATGACTACAAAAGAGTTTATCAGTAGCACTATCACAAAATTATCCCATCAAGGTTGTGGGTTCTCTTACTAATGATTTCCGTGGAGAAGGTTGTGGGCAAATGAACATTAACCCTGTAGGGAGTTCATTGCTAAGCCCTGCAGTGCCAGTTTGAGGCATTTTGCCACCCTTAATGACCTCCTCCCAAGCTGTCCTGGCTGAATCCAAGGTGATCTCCAGGGGGAGCATCTTTGTGGCCTGCCAACGGCCTGGGCATCAGCGACAGCTTGAACATGGGAGGAGCTGACAAGCATAAGCCACACACACGGCTTCTTCCTGCGTTGCTGCCTTTTTGCCAGTTTGCCTCCCCAAGCAATTTCTTGGATCACTTGGGTGGTGAACCAGTCCTGAGCTCAGCTATGGAGTTTGTGAGGTAAATCTGGGCCGCTGAATCCCTCTCTCAGGTAGCATAATATAGAGACAGCTGATACAAAAATCAAGACTTAAAATTTTGTTTGTTCCTATGAAAATTGACCATACAGCCTTAAAACCAAGAAGTTCTGCATTGTGTTTTCCTCAAAACATTTTATTTGCAGCCTCAAAATGTTGTAAATTCATTCTCTTTTCTAGCAATTCTTTTGGCTGAAATGCTTTTTTAAAAGGCTTCGTTTGTGAGCTGTTTGGTTGAGGAGAAACATTAAACGTTGCATAACATAAATGATACAAGCAGTGGAGCTATAGGATTAATGTCAGCTACCAGAGAGATTATTTTTGGTCCTTAAAAAAAACTTGTTAAAAAAAGCAACACCAATATTTCCAGATTCACCAACTGTCAGTTTATAATGACAGTTTTACAAAGAAATTCCTCAGAATTTTGCCAACAAGAGGTTTAAAAAGTGTCCACTCAGCAGATGTTTTTAGTATGCCAAAGTCTGATTATCAGTACAAATACTAAAATACAAAATAACACCTTGTATTTGCACTTGTAATTTGTCTGTTTCCTGACAGGAAAAGCCAGTTTTGATAGGCTTCCTGTGGTCCCTTAGTTTTTTATCCTATTATCCAATTTTCCGCTGCATTGATCTCCTTCTGTCTCGCAGATTGCTTGCCAACCTCACCTCCTTTACTGAGAAAGTGGCAACACTTTTCATCAGAACAGACAGAAGAGAAAGCGGAGGGAATTGCCAGCGCTGAAATGTTCTGTGTGCTTCAGCCTTTGCAGAAAAAGTGAAGAGAATCTAACATAAGGGGCAGGAACTTTAGAATACAGCCTTAAAATCATTTACAGGGAAGAAAAACACATTTGATGTCACTGGAACCAAGCATGTTTAGAAATTATGTCTATTTGAAGGAGAAACCAGAGTGAAGCTGTGATTGTGGTGTCTGAGTGGTTTGTTTGTTCTGAGAAGAGGAAGAAAGAAGAGTTTGCATTTATACCCCACCTTTCTCTCCTCTAAGGAGACTCAAGGTGGCTTTCAAACTCCTTTCCCCTCCTCTCCCCACAACAGACACCTTGTGAGGTAGGTGGGGTTGAAAGAGTTCCGAAGAACTGCGACTAGTCCAAGGTCACCCAGCTGGAATGTAGGAGTGCGGAAACACATCTGGTTCACCAGATAAGCTTCCGCCACTCAGGTGGAGGAGTGGGGAATCAAACCCGGTTCTCCAGATTAGAATCTACCTGCTCTTAACCACTACAATATGCTGTGCAGTACAATTCTACAGTCCTGGAGAGTTCCTACCAAGAGACCAACAATGTAATCCTAAACACAGTTACACTGTTTTATGTTCATTGACTTTATCTGACGTAAGGCCCCTTTCGCACACACAAAATAATGCATTTTCAAACCACTTTCACAACTGTTTGCAAGTGGATTTTGCTATTCTGCACAGCTTCAAAGAGCACTGAAAGCAGTTTGAAAGCCCAAGATAAACAGATGGTAAGTGGGCTGAAAACAACTAAAGGCAAACTACAAAAATCTTTCTTTACAATGTGTGATGTGTTAGGAGTAACTGATATTTGGAGAAAAGTAAATGAGACATCTCAAGAATATAGATACTATTCTAAACAATATAATACTTGGTCTCATTTAGATATGTGTTTGGGAACAAAAGATTTGAGTATTCAAACTAAGAATATTAATGTTGAAGTAAAGGTATTTTCAGATCACTGCCCTATACTCTGGGAACTAAAAATGAACAAAATAGTTTTCATTGGAGAATGAATGATTATTTGCTTACAAAAAAAGAAATTGTACAAAAAGGCTGTAAAGAAGTGGAAGAGTTTTAAAAAATTAATTGGACAAATGAAGTTAAAATTAAAACAGTTTGGGACTCCTTAAAAGCTTATATGAGGGGTTTCTTTATAAATGAAAATTCTATAATGAAAAAGAAAGAATTAAGCAAGAAGAGAAAATAAAGGAGATAAAAAGAAGAGAAGAAAAATTAATAAAAGAACCCAGAAGACAAAATGTGATTAAGGAGATTCAGGAATTAAAAAAACAAATAGATCTAATTTATGTACAAGAGTTAGAGAGAAAGTTAAATTATTTGAAAGTAAAGGAATTCAAAGAAGGGAGCAAGTAAGGGAAATGGTTGGCATGGAAACTTCGTAAAAAGAGACAAAAAAGAATAATAACTGAAATACACCATGAAGGGAAAGTCTACAAAAATCAAAAAGAAATGGGAGACATTTTTACCAAATATTATATGGATTTATACAGTAAACAACAAATTGATGCTAAAAACCAAGATGTATACATTGCAGAACATACAAAAATAAAGCTATCACAAAATGAAATAAAATTTTTAGAAAAAGATATAGGGGCAGCTGAAATATGTGAAGAAATAAAAAGATTAAAAGTAGGAAAATCTCTGGGACCAGATGGTATAATTGCCCAATTTTATAAAAATTTTGAACCAGTTATAATACCAATACTAAAAAGTTATGAATAATATAATGAAATTAGGGAAATCACCGGAATCATGGAAAGATGCAATAATTACGTTAATCCCAAAAGAAGGACAAGATTTGAAAAATGTTAAAAAAATCATCCAACAATCCCTCCCCAAATACTAAAAGAGATTACAAAATTTATAATATAAACGCGGTACAAAGATTAAAAAGTACTTTGAAAAGAGGAAAATAGATAACACTCTAAAATGGGTTTCTTCCACAAAGCCAAAAAAATAATATCAGAATTATAATAAACATGATAGAATATTTTCACAAACAGATAAATAAACAAGCAGCAATGATTTTCTACGATATTGAGAAAGCATTTGACAATCTCAATTGGAGATTTGTAAAACAGACTATAAAAACAATATATAACACCAAAATTCAAGTAATGCAATTGTTAGCTATATATTGTCAACAAAAGGCAAGAATTAAAATAAATAATGGACTTTCAAAACATATCAATATCTTCAGAGGAACCAGACAAGGTTGTCCCCTTTCCCCTATTTTATTTATATTATCTATTGAGAATTTAATACATGATATCAAAACAGATCATAACATTACAGGAATAAAAATAAATGACTGCGAATAAAAATTAAAGGCCTTCGCTGACAATTTAGCAATTATGGTGGAAAACCCATTAAAATCAATAGTAGCCTTGAAGGAAAAATTAAATAAATTCCATAAGATATCAGGCCTTAAAATAAATGCCCAAAAAACAAAAATTATGTTATTTAATTTAAATAAAAATCAAGAAAGAAAAATTGAAACT
This sequence comes from Sphaerodactylus townsendi, assembly GCF_021028975.2. Classification (NCBI taxonomy): domain Eukaryota; kingdom Metazoa; phylum Chordata; class Lepidosauria; order Squamata; family Sphaerodactylidae; genus Sphaerodactylus; species Sphaerodactylus townsendi. Next base: position 23,412,427 of record NC_059426.1, on the reverse strand, counting down.
TTAACAAATTACGTTATAGCTGAGAAGGTTAGATATTTAGGATCTACTACAACAAAACAAAAAAAATATTTTATTGTTTTAAAGAAAATTATGATCCAATATGGAGAGAAATAAAAAAAGACCTTAACAGATGGGATAGGCTAAACCTATCTCTATCAGGTAAGATAGCAACCGTTAAAATGTGCATCCTTCCCAAAATGCTTTTTTAAATTTCAAACAATTCCAATTATTATTTCTAACAAATATTTTAAAATATGAAAAAAAGATATATTACGGTTCATCGGGGGGGGGGGGTAGAAAGGCAAGGATTAGTTATACAAACTTGATAGAAGTTAAAAATAAGGGAAGATTTGCCCTACCAGATCTGAACATTTACTACCAAGCAGCAGCTCTATCCTGGTTTAAAGAATGGATATTTCTTAATAACAAAGAAATTTTTTAATATAGAAGGATACAAATTACATTTTGGTTTTCATCATTATATCTGGTGCATGCCAAGGATAAGATGTTCAGAGAGAATTTATCGGGCCATTACTTAAGAAGAGCTATATATATATCCAGGAGAATACAGAGATAACTATGATAAAAACACCTAAATGGTTATTCTCCACACGAACTCCTTCCGCCTGAACCCCATAACAGAAACAAAATATTTAAGATATTCAGATATTCTTTTAAAAAGTCAAAATGGTTTTCTCACTGAAAGAAAGGCAAGAAATAATGGATATAAAGAAAGGAGTGCCAAGGGTTCCTATACCACCAACATAAAGATAAATACAATAAAGATAAAAGAAAAGATTTCGAAACCAACCATTCTGGAATTGATAATAGTGATGCAGAAAGGGGAAACAGAAGTTGGTAAGAAGATTATGCCAACATGCTAATACAATTAAGTCTAAGAAAAGAACAGATAAAAGAGCTGTATGATCAAATGGGCACAAGATTTTAGGAAGAATATAACTTTAGATCAATGGGGAAGATTTCATGGAATAAAAATGTAAAATTTAATAGATGTATAAACCCAAAGAAAATTTATACAAAAAATGTATTATACATGGTACTTATGCCCTCAAAACTCTTGCAAAAATAAGTGTGCTATAATCTGGACAATGTTGGAAATGTCAGAAAGAGAAAGGCACCTATTTTCATATGTGGTGGCAATGTGAACAAGTCCAAAATTATTGGAAAGGAATCCACAAACTTATGAGTAAAATATGAGGTGTACAATTTAATTTCCGACCAGAAATCTTTTTGTTGAACATAATAGATTCCATAAAACTATAGAAAAATAATGATAAATTAATTTTATACATGGTGTCAGCAGCTAGAATAAACTATGCTAAAAAGTGGAAATTAAGGAATGTACCCTCAATAGAAGACTTTATTCAGAAGTTAATAGAATATGTTAAGATCGATAAAATGTCCAATTTATTAGAACATCATAATTTGACGATTTTCTTACAAACATGGGAACCATTGGTCAATTATCTGGTATATGAAAAAAATGGTTTATATTTCCAACATATTAAATAGTTGATTTTTTCTCTTTTCCTTCCTGTATAGACTCTACCTCTCCAATGGAAATTCTTCTTTTCTTTTTTTAATCTACTCATGTGTAATTGAATGATCAATGATCAAAGACAAGATCAATTACTTACAAAGAGGGAAAATAGAAAAAAATGTGAAGCAGACTATAATGTTAAAGATAAGCTCCACAGGTCAGTGAGTAAGATATATGTTAGATTTCTCTTTTTATGTAGTAAATAGTATTAAATGGGTGTAAATATATGTACTTTATGAAACTAATATAGGGGATAGAACCTTTAAGAAATATAAATCATAGTTGGAAGTTTTCTTTTATGTATAAATTTCCTTAAAGTAAGGATTGAAATATATAGAAGATTCTATGTTTGATTAACTATGTTAGCAACAGAATGTTACAGCTGTAATAAGCAATTTTTAAACACTTGTGTATTAAGTATATGAATAAATAAAGCATTTATAATTTTTAAAAAGCAGTTTGAAAGTGCATTATTCTGCATGTGCGGAATGAGCCTTAGAAAGGTTTACTTTGGTTTAGGATTGCTAGTCTGATAATAGAGGATCTTAAGTCTGCAAGAAAATATCTAACAGATGATTATGGCACTCTTCAGGGAACGTTTTCTTATGATCATGTCCTAGTAATGTTCAGATTTTCACAGACTGACTAGTTATATGGTTCCTTATTACTTTTCATTGGAACGATTGCCATTCTCTTCATTGAGAACTTGTCCTGAGATAAGGAGTCTTGTAATTTACCTCATCTATGAGCTCCCATACCATTACCCTTAACATATGAATGTACCTTACATCATTAAGCTTTCTAGACAAGCATGCTCAGATAAGGGAGAGACTTATACAAGTACTATGGCTTGGATTTCACAGACCATTCTGGTATTGATGGTACGGGGAGCTTTCCCCTGGCAGAAAGAATGTTCCCCTGATATAAGAATTTCAGCCAGGCAATTACAAATTTTGGCATTCTACAGAGCTGGTACAGCCGATAAAGCTAATAATATGCCAGGAAATGAACAAGTTCCATACAAAATTATTCCTGCATGAATTCTCCTAGTACTTATTAATTTCCGGAATAAGCCTGCTGAAAGTATCAGTAAAACCCATTAAGGGAGAAAGGGATGCTATATTGTTGCAACATAAGGAAAAATCAGTAAACACGAGGAATTATTTACAGATACAACTAGGATGAAATTAAAGAAAGGGGCATCTGTGAAATCTTCCTTACAGGGCTACCTAGACAGCTTAGCATGGTTCTGGGAACCCGCCATTTTGTTTTGTTTTTTTAAACTGTTGTGGACCATGTACTGATACTTTACAATGGAGAGTAATTCCACAGATGACAAAGTGGATAATTGATCTTTCCTCTTTTTACTCCTATAATTTTGCTAAGCTGTTATTAGTGGTAGATTGCATTTTTGTGCAACCAATGTGATTGTACACTCAATTATTTTGTATGAGTGTGACTTTCCGCACATGTGTATCAAATAAAAAAGTAAGAAAAATCCTTGGTCTGCTCCTGTACGCCTGTAAGAGCAGCTTCCTTGGTAGAAATCATCAGGTGATTTTTTTTTCTCACAGTGCAAAGGTAAGCATTCTCTTCTGCTACTCTCTGCCTCTTGTGTGGCTGTTAAAATTGCAGGAGCAAAGGCCAAGTGGAAAAAGTAACTAACTTATAGGAACGTTTCAAGCCGAATTCTGAATGAAATGGTTTTAATTATTACGGATATATTACTTTGGAAATGCTGTTGCTTTGCTTATATTCTTATGCCCTGTACATAATAATTCACTTTTCAAATGGTTCTGATACAAATCAGTACTTTTAGAGTTTCACATCTCACATCTGTCAACTGGAGTCTTGAAGGTTTATTTCAGTTTTTTGATGACTAAAAATTTGCCAGAACTCAGTTTCTAATTCGTAATGCTAATGAACAGGTTTTTGAATAAAACAGGACAGAAGCTCACATAAGCAACATATGAGTGAAAAGGGTCAAATATAGGCCGTTTCCTCACTTTAAAAAAAAAGCAGAGGCAAAACGGTTTTGTAAGCTTCGGGTGTTTTTGAGCGCGCAGTCACGCTCCCCACTGCAGGTAGTCGCGCGGGGTTTCCCAAAAGGCGCTGTTCCGGAGAGGAACAGAAATGACGTGCGCTGAGAGGTCGTGAGGGCGGCAGAATCGGGGCAGCTGCGTTGTCGCCACTCTGGTAGTGGGGAGTGCTGCTGGAACCCACGTTACTTGGAGCGAGTAGCGCGCAACAAAAGGTGAGTGGGGAAACGGCCCTACTTGAGTAAACTATTTCTGCACCAAAAATCTCATAAAGTGCTGTTGGAACATAAATTGAGGAACATTATTGAGGAACATTATTTTGTTTTAGCTGTAATAGTTACTGAGATATTTCTCCTAATCAATTTATGCAAATAAATTGCATGGATTTTAAAAGTAAAATTTAAAAATACGTTTATTTCATTATTTGCTTACTCCATTTATAATCTATTTTTCTCATCGAGACTCAAGGCAGATTATACAATGCAATTAGGAACAGAATAGTACTACAAAAATGCAATAAAACTGGATTTCTGATTTATTACTGTTGCTTTTGCATCTCTACCATTTGAAATTTAATTGAAAATAAAATTAAACAAAACCTAGTAGGTTCCAATGTACAAAATCCTGTATTGGATCTGCTTAGTACTCTTTAGTTACCCAGTTTTGACTGCATGTTTGGGGGTGTTTCTTCAGGCTGGGAAACCACTCTGATTAGACTTGTCAGATTTTCCCACTTTCAGGGACTGAACTGCTTCAGAAATTATAGTGTTTGGTGACAAGAAGCACTTTTCCTCAGCCTTGTTCACACACAGGAGGAGGCCTGTTGACTTTTGTTTTATTTCTTTTTTCCACAGGCACTCCCATCACACAGGCACAAATCAAATAATTACTTAAGGCAGATTGTAACTTAACCAGAACAACAGATTTATTAAACAGGCAAGAGATGGTAAAAGGGAGGAATATTAACTTGGAGATGGATAAGGATGAGGTAAACTAGGCAGGGGGCAGGATAAATACATGTACACTGTTCACAACAGAGCTTGGCACAGAGCTTTATAGTTTTTGGTTTCTTCAGCACAGCACTTAAGATTACTTAGTCCAGTTTATCTTAGAGGTTAGTTTTATAGATGGTTCACAGTTTGTACAGTTCCTTTGCTTAGATGTTTTGGTTTATGGCTATTCACATACACATACACACCTTGTGAGATTGGTGGGGCTGAGAGAGTTCTGAGAAAACTGTGACTAGCTCTAAGGTTGCATTAAGGTTTTCATAGGCCCTAGGCACTCTTGTATTCGACTACCCACCTCACCCCAATGTAACACTAAGAACAGACAGAGATCATTCCAAAAACTGTCCTATCAACCTCTATAGACCTCAAAATGTGCATATTTGTTAAAAACCGGAAGTTGAACATTTTTCCAATTCCTTAGCCCTTGCACATCCTTTCCTCCTCATATTTTAAGAAGGGGTGCAGTAAGGTGGTGAAGAGTGTAAAGCAAAAAAGGAAGGCTGTATTATCAATGAGAAAATAAATATCTTTATTTTGATTTTTTTTGTTTTTTTCCAATTACTGTAATATTTTTTTTATTAATCATGTTTTGGTAGACCCTAATTTTTTTGTAGGTCGTAGGCACTGTGACTAAAGTGCCTAATGGATAAGGCAGCCCTGACTATCCCAAGGTCACACAGCAGACTTCATGTGGAGAAGTTGGGAAACACACCCAGTTCACCAGATAAGAGTCTGCCGCTCATGTAGAGGAGTGGGAAATCAAACCTGGTTCTCCAGATTAGAGTCCACCACTCTCTCCCCTATGCTGGCCAACAACCTCTGAACATCCCCTGTCTTGAAAACCCTTCAAAGTTGCACTAAGTCAGCAGCAACTTACTGGCACTTTCCACCACTAAACAGTCCTGTAGTCCAGTATCTTGACTTTGTGGCTAAATAAACTGAGATTTGAATTTATTATGTCCTAGCTATGTCTACTAATCTAGGGGTGCAGCTCAACCACCAAAGAAACCATCCCTAACAAGGACCTAACCTGACCAATAGGAAGCTCTCTCCTCCACCACTCCCCTAGGCTGAGCAGCAGAAGGGGTGAACCATTGCAAGGGAAAGATGAGGTGACAACAGGCAGTCTGGAGTCAAAGGTCACGCCCCATCAGTAGCAGCATGGTTGACTGTGGGAGCTGCATGTGGGAGGGCATCTGAGCCAGAGGCAGGGTCAAGCTCAGTAGATAAGAAGTTCCTCTTCGCCACAAGTTGGCTGGGTAGGACAGAGAGCAGGAAAGAGGCAACTCCGGTGCTCCCGAATGCAACTATATTGGATGGCCATTTCAAAGGATAGGCATGTTGCTCTGCAATAGAAGAGCTTAATAAGTCCCAGCACCTCTTATAATTGCTCACAAGATTCTCTGCATATATTGGACGGGGGAGTCAGAGCCCAGATGAGAGGCTCCAAGGAGCCAGCAGACAAGAGCGCAGATGGGGACCATAGAATGCCAGCGTAAGGCACAGAGAAGAGGGAAGAACAAAATACCCATCACACTATTTCAGCAATACTGAGGAGGCAGTAATATGGCATTTCTTTTTGAGACTGGGAACAAAAACACTCTATTGCTTTCCTTTCCTGTCCATGGGAGCAGTTTAATCTACTGTTTGTTTATAGTTTTCACCCAAAGTTGGATGAATCCTGTCTAATTGCTGGGGATTATTATTATTATTATTATTATTATTATTATTATTATTATTATTATTGTTGTTGTTGTTGTTGTTGTTGTTGTTGTTGTTGTTGTTGTTGTTGTTGTTGTTGTTGTTGTTGTTGTTGTTTATCCGGCTTGATAGACCGCCCAACCCCTGAAGGGCTCTGGGCGATGTACAATGAGACATAAAACAAATACAATATAAGGTCTTATAAATACAATATAGCGATAAAACATTAAAATACATTATAGCAGCAATTCCAAAAATTACAGATAAAAATACATGCACAGATGCATGCACAGATGGTGCCCAACCCAAAGGCAAGGAGGGCCAGCATTGCCCAAAAATGGATGTGGGTTCTCTGTCTCTGTCTAGTGCCCCCGGCACACACCCTTCTTGTAACACTATGTAGTAAGGCTACTTAGCAATTTTCTCTTTTTTAAAATCTCTCTTTTTTAATCAATCAGGATTCTTATTGACTTAGTCCCATAGGCATATCTGGCAAGGTTAGCTCAATATTTCCTACTGACGGCTTCAATCTACAAACTCAATGATAAGAGCTAATTTGAAAGAAATAAGGAGGATCCTGTACAGCTCAGTCAAGGGAACGGACATAGATAATGGAGAATATCATTCCCTTCCAGCTCTGCTTCTAAGTAATAACTGAGATCTTTGTGCATTTCTGAGCATACCACTGAATAATGTGAGATAAGAAGTTGGGGAATTATGGGCAGTGGAGATAGCATGAGATTCTTGAACAGAAGTCCTATATGAAACAGGAGCAAGCTATTCATCTATCCCCACAATCAGTGCTGGGCATATAGTGCAGTTGCCCTGTACTACTGAAAGGTTTGGGGCTGGAGGAAGAAGAAGAAGAAGAAGAAGAAGAAGAAGAAGAAGAAGAAGAAGAAGAAGAAGAAGAAGAAGAAGAAGAAGAAGAAGAAGAAGAAGAAGAAGAAGAAGAAGAAGAAGAAGAGGAGGAGGAGGAGGAGGAGGAGGAGGAGGAGTTTGGATTCATATTCCCCCCTTTCTCTCCTGCAGGAGACTCAAAGGGGCTTACAATCTCCTTGCCCTTCCCCCCTCTCAACAAACACCCTGTGAGGTAGGTGGGGCTGAGAGAGCTCTGAGGAGCTGTGACTAGCCCAAGGTCACCCAGCTGGCATGTGTGGGAGTGCACAGGCTAATCTGAATTCCCCAGATAAGCCTCCACAGCTCAGGCGGCAGAGCTGGGAATCAAACCCGGTTCCTCCAGATTAGATACACAAGCTCTTAACCTCCTACGCCACTGCTGCTCCTTAACCTCCTACGCCACTGCTGCACTGATGCACCTAGATACATCCCTGTGCAAACCCCTTGCTTTGTAGGCAGGAGGTCCCCTATTCTCGTCTTAGCAGCTCCAGTGAAACTGTAAGAGGTGATTCAGATGTATTTGTCATAAGGTGGTGTAGAGAATCATGACCAGTCAGCAGGGGTGTACCACCCAGGGGGACATATGGGGTCAAATGTCCCCAGGCTGCAGCCATTTAGTTGCGTAGGAGGCTCCCACACCCCTCCTCCCCCACCCCCACCCCCGGAACCATACACTGACTTCAAGACCTGGTGCAAAAAAAGTTGTTTGGTCGTGGTGGGAGAGGGCAGCTGCCCATAAGGGGGTGGGGGGACTTAGATTTTACACTGGGTTACATTTTCCCTAGATATGCCTTTGCCAGTCAGACAGTTCTGAGCTAGATGAATCTCTAGGCCTAGTGTAGCACAAGATAGCTCCATGCAGTCTATCCCAATCAGAATGCCACTGGTTGCTATTAGCTACAGTAAAAATGACTTGGCATTAGAAACACAGAGTTTCTGGTAATACAGCTAGCCTTTCCTTCAGAGCATTTTTTTATTCTTTTAGGGTCACATGTAGTTGTCAATCTCTAGGTGGTGGCTACATGTCTCCTGGAATTTTAGCTGATCTACAGGCAACAGAGATCAATTCAACTGGAAAAAATGGATGCTTTGGAAGCTGCATTATATGACATTGTAGCCCACTGAAGTCCCTCCTTTCTCCAAAACCCACTTCCGCAGGTTTCACCTCCAAAATCTCCAAATGTTTCTCGACCCAGAGCTCAAAACTAGGATATTTATAGGTAGAAGCTGGGGAAGGTAAGGACATCAGTGAAAGGACAAGGCCATGGAGTCCACTCTCCAAATGTTGGGAAATATTACTTATAAAACAGAGTCAGTGCAATAATGAGGCAGAGACAGTTGCTTTTACTGAAATAAAGTTTACTTACTAAGAATAAGGGTAAGGTAACTTGGGAGATAAAACAAGCAATGTCTTACTAACTAGCCGGCTCATCAGCCAGCCCACTACTTAGACTATCACATTGTTAACAAAGAAGTGCTACTGAGCACATGCAGAGTGTAACAAAGAATATATATCTAATGCCTACATGTGCGACTGCATGTATCTCATGCCAGTGGCTTAACTAATAGGTATCAATGACCTGGTCACTGACTTCTGACCTCACTAACTAATTAGCATGCAACAATTAACTCCTTCATTGCTGGATTGTGTGACAGGCACTTTCCAAATCCCAGCACCAAAGCATCCATTTTCTCCAGGGGGACTGATCTCTGTCGTGTGTAGAGGAGCCATGACCCATGGAGGATCCCCATGTTCCCATCTGGAGACTGCCATTCCTACTGCCAACCTTTAGCCACGTTTCTGGTAGATGTTGCTTTACAAATAAACTTCAGTCCAGCCTGAAGATTTTTTCAAGATTTTTTTTTGCTTAATTTTCAGACATGCAGAACAAATGTTTCCATAAATACAGTGCAGACTTCTCTCCCGATCTGCAAAAAAAGAAGGAACAAACAAAACAGAAAACAGAAGAAGCATCTAGGCCCCAATTAGTTACTAGGCAACATCACCCCCTTCAATCTACTGAATAACTTATCAAGTAAATTAACCCTCTTTCTCACTTCTGCAGTGTGAGATTCATTGTTATTGTTGTCCTCAGTTTCTTTTTTGTTTTGTTTGCAAAGTTGAATTTCCCCCTGGGTGTGCAGCATTGTCTTTGAAGGGCTCTGTTTCACTCATAGGTACTTGACAACTAAGTTTGCTGCTAGAGAGAACTGGGAAATTCTAAAAAATTGCAGGGGAGAGATAAATGATTCGGGAATCTCACCTCTCACGAGCATCAATTTCACCCTTTAAGGTTCTACAAGATCTCAGGGGTTTGAGCAGGATAATTTCCCAATCTTCTTTCCCTTAATTTCCCCCTTAAACTGGCTTTTATCTTCTTTCAACATTCTGTGCCTTTTGAAGGATGCTCAGTTCTTGTTAATCCACGGCCCTTTCCGCACACACGCGGAAATGAACCTCCACCGGCATAAATTATAAATTATGCCGGTGGAGGCCTGGGGGCTGTTCGCACCGTAGCGTGCAAGCAGCCCCAATTTCCTCCCTAGCAGGAGAGGTGGCTCTGCACAGAGCAGTCTCTCCTTTGATCCCCTCCACCCACCTCTTCTGGCAGCATCGCTCTGGAGGGCTGGAGGGACATGCTCATGCTACCCTCCGGCCTCCAGGGGTCGGAGGGTAGCATGGGTGTGTCCCTCCAGCCCTCCAGAGCAACGCTACCAGAAATGGTGAGTGGAGGGGATGGGGAAAACAGCGTCTTCCCGCCGGTGCTGTTCACACCGCGCCGGTGGGAAGATGCTGCTGTTCAAAAACCTTGCTCCAGTGAGGTTTGAAAGCAGCACCTTCGTGCTGCTTGGGGGGTGCGAGGACGGCGCTGCTGCAATGCAGCAGCGCCTCCTGTGTGAACAGCATCCTAGGGATGGCGTTTTTTCCCGTCCCTAGGATGCTGTTATTTGGCCATGTGGAAACGGCCCAAGTTTCCCAGTTGATTTTCTAAGTCCTATTTCTCTGTACAGCTGGAGAGTCTAAATGTAGAGAATCTCTTACTTTGCCTGTACAGTAACCCGCTTTGAGTTTTCACACATTTGTGTATGTGTTGCTGTGTGATTGGCATGAGTCATCCATTTGACATGGATTGTATTGACTGATATAGGTTTTTGTTTAACAATTGGACTTTAAAATATAATGTTATATCTATAAGATCCTGGTGTTTAGAGGGTCAGTTTTATAGAGAAGTGACTGAACTCTGTCCTTTTATGACATAATTTAAGACATAATTTATTGCACTGTTCCAAAGCTACAGCCAATCACAGTTCTTTGTGTATTTAAAAAAGGACAATCCCAAAGATCTACTGATTTTTCCATCCGGATGCTTTTCTCACCTGAAACAATTTAAAGCAGTGGTTCCCAACCCTTCTTCACTTGTGAACCCCTTGGCCTCCCACTTCCCTAAAATTGTACCCCCATCTTAGCAAACCCAAGTTTGCAGATGATACCAAATTATGTATGGTGGTGAGAACCACAAAGGATTGCAAAGAGCTCCAAGCGGACCTTGATAAATTAGGTGAGTGGGCTCAGAAATGGCAAATGCAGTTCAATGTAGCAAAATGTAAAGTGATGCACATAGGGGCAAAAAATCCAAACTTCACATACACGCTTGCCAGGGTCAGTGCTATCAGTCACAGACCAGGAAAGGGATTTGGGCGTCTTATTTGATAGTTCCATGGGAATGTCCACTCAATGCATGGCAGCTGTGAAAAAGGCAAACTCTATGCTGGGGATAATTAGGAAAGGAGTTGATAATAAAACTGCAAAGATTGTCATGCCCTTATATAAAGCAGTGGTGCGACCGCACTTGGAGTACTGTGTCCAGTTCTGGTCGCCGCATCTCAAAAAGGATATTGAGGAGATAGAAAAAGTCCAGAGAAGGGCAACAAGGATGATTGAGGGACTGGAGCACCTTCCCTATGAGGAGAGGCTGCAGCGTTTGGGACTCTTTAGTTTGGAGAGGAGGCGGCTGAGGGGGGATATGATTGAAGTCTACAAAATTATGCATGGGGTAGAAAATGTTGACAGAGAGAAATTTTTCTCTCTTTCTCACAATACTAGAACCAGGGGGCATTCATTGAAAATGCTGGGGGGAAGAATTAGGACTAATAAAAGGAAACACTTCTTCACACAACGCAGGATTGGTGTTCTGGAATATGCTGCCACAGGAGGTGCAGTGATGGCCAAACTAACCCTGGAGTAGCTTTAAAAGGGGCTTGGACAGATTTATGGAGGAGAAGTCGATTTATGGCTACTCAATCTTGATCCTCCTTGATCTGAAGATTGCAAATGCCTTAACAGACCAGGGTGCTTTCGGGAGCAACAGCCGCAGAAAGGCCATTAAGCGTTCACATCCCATACATGTGAGTTCCTAAAGGCAATTCCTGGGTGGGCACTACCAGTGAAAGTAGCAGAGAGCTGGACTAGATGGACTTTGGTCTGATCCAGCTGGCTTGTTCTTATGTTCTTATGTTCTTATGTTCTTATTATGTAGTTTTTCCACATATCTCCAATCGCTCTGGCAGGTACCCCTGGGGTTAATGCATACCCCAAGCTGGGACCCACTGATGTAAAGAACTGAGATTTTTAAAAAGTCCCCCCATGAGCTGTTGCAAAAGAAAACTGATCCAGGGGAATGTTAAGGAGAAGTGTTAGAGTTTCGCAAGCAATGGAGTTTCACCACAGACAGATGTGTCCTTGGGACTGAAAAACCTCAAACGCCAATGACGTAAATTTGTCAGTTTTCTAACTTCTCAGGATCAAAGTTGAGATATTGTAAACCGCTCACTTCCTCCCCCACAAACATGGACTTGCTTGGAAACACCTGGACCTTGAGATAGCAAATACAATAACATTCTCACACGGTTTCCAGGACTCATTAATGACAGTTGTGCAGTCTAAGGACTGGTGTATTTAGAGGAGAGTAAACAAATGACTGCTAAGTGTCCAGAGATTTGATATGGAATCAGCTTCTCTCTATTGGGACCTAATACAACATGTGCTATTTTTTCTAATTTATTAATAACACTTTGAAATTTGGATCTGCTGTAGAGGAGAACCTTACCCATAATGAAGATACTGAGTATTCCTGTTTACTATCTGAATTTTTGGTTTCTGGTATTTTAAAATAACCCTGATCTGGACAGCCCAGACTAGTCTGATCTCCTCAAATCCGGGAAGCTAAGAAGGGTTAGCCCTGGTCAGTGTTTGGAAGGGAGACCACCAAGGAATACCAGGGTTGCAAAGGAGAGGCAAATAATGGCAAACCACCTCTGAACATCTCTTGCCTCAAAAATACCAGGGTTACTATAAGCCAGCTGTGACTTGATGGCAAAAGAAATAAAAAAAAACATTTTTTTAAAATTGCCGCTTATTTGACTAATACAATGTCAGAAGAGAGAACAGTTGATAAAAACAAACTTTTATAAAGAATTCATCCACTAAATACATCTGCAGCATCGGCTGTAACTTCCTACAACATGAGATACATATTAAACTGATATTATTGGTGTGTGTCTGGATGCTGATTGCCATTCTTTTGTAGCAGCCATGAATTTAAATCATGGCACAAGAGATAAAAGTGCATTCCCCATTCCCAAATAAACCTCCTGCTTGCTCAACTCTCTGCCAGATAATTGAAATGGGTAAGCTGTATCCAAAGTCATAGCCAATTGCTTTTCGAAAGACCATTTCACCGGTTCGTAAAATGGCTTACAATCTCAGTCGAAAAGCCAAAGAATAAATGAACCTAGACATGGGAATGCCCTCTAAGAGGACACAGTCTCTCAAGATGGGAGAGAAGTATGCCATAGGCCGGACAGATGAATATCTGGATTTCATCTGCAACAGTCTGCTTAGTGGAATTTATTTCTCTCTGGTCTCTGGACAAGGCAGGTTTACAGCATGTCTGGCTGTATATAGAAAGGTATGGTTCCAAAAACCATGTATTGCTTTTGTGCTGACCTGGAAAGGATCTCAGCCAGCTATGACTGACAAATAGAACAGTGGTGTGATGTTTAACAGTATCTATATCTATAAACGTGAAATACCACTGACTGACTGACTGACTGACTGACTGACTGACTGACTGACTGACTGACTGATTAAAAGAACTCAAAAACCACCGAACCTACAAAGTTGAAATTTGGCACACCGGTTTGTTATGTGCTTCAGGTGCTCACTAAGAAAAGATTTTCCAAAATATTCACTTCCACTCAACTTATTAGATATTTACTGTTCAACTCTGACCATCTGGACAAACATTCTAAGGGTGACAGTTAAACACCACGAGTTTCATACCCTTCAACATGGTATTTTCAGTGGTTTTTGAGTTCTTCTGATGAGTCAGTCAGTCCGTCAGGGGTATTTCGCATTTATATATATAGCTTCATTTCACAGGACATTTTAATGATGGGCACTTTGAAGCTCTAACTCCATTTGTTGCATCGACAAGTTCTGCTAATGCCCACCGAACAACAAGCACACTTGATCCAATGGTGCGCCAACTGCATTCTAAGACCACTCTCCTCAATGCATATGAACCTGTTCCTTCTGCTGAAATGGCTGAAAGGAGAAGAGGAATTAAACACAGAAAGTGATTTACACATTGCATTAGAAAAAGACAACTATGTGAAGCTGCTGCAAAATATGCGAAAACCAACCCGTCAGTCCGCAGACAGGCTGTGAGGAAATATGCTGCATGTCACCCCAAAGTTCACAAACAGGCTGTAAAGAAGTATGCTGAATGTCACCTCGAAATTCATAGAGAGGCTGTGATGAAGTATGTGTAGCGAAGCACGGGTATCCTGCTAGTATTATATACATCCAGGCGGCGTACTAGTAGAAAGCCAGACTGGGACAGCACAGGTCCAGTTTAAAATCTTTACTTGGTCATGAATCACAATGGGTGATTCAGAGGCAGTCATTCCCACTCTGCCTAATCCAAGGGTCTTCAACGTGGCACCTGTGGGCTTAGGCTCACCAAAACCTTTCCTGGCACTTGTACAAAATGTACAATATGGCAATATAATTTTTGGAAATAATGCAACAGAGCTGAATTGCAAAACTGGAGAATAATGTTAGAAAGAAGATTAAAATATACCGGGAACAAAGCAATGGAAACTGCCTACGTTTTATGTACATAAACTTTACACCTTTATTTCCTGTTATAAGTATGCTCTGAACAATAGTTTTTTACACCTTCCGTGGGAAGTCCTACATTCCCATGTTCCCTAGAGTCCTGTCTTTGCTATATATCACTTGGCATAAATTAACATAAATGAACAGGGAGCAAATGAATCAGTCAGCTGATAACCACAATGATTTTTTAAAAGTTTTTTTTTGGTGTTTGCTTAAGTTATGGAAGTTATTACACGTGAATATTTGGGAATAGCCTCAGGAGAACTGTAGTCCCTTGCCCTGAAAATCATTTAATTACCTTGCTCATCTCCTTTGAGAAGGTCTGATTTTCCATACCATGCAGATGCGCAAATGGCACAGGAGGCAAAAAGGAAATGAAGCACCACAGTTACTGAGCAGTCGCAAAGCTGTTCAGCAGCTGCTGTCCTGAAGACAGGTAGCAGTGAGGCAAGAACTTCTGATGCTCAGTTCATGACTAGCTAACAGAGTATGTTTATCTGCTGAATAAAAGTTTACAGCATCCCTAGTTGTTATGATAGGGAAATGGAGTAGAGGAGAACTACAAAGGCTTCCCTGAACTATTTGCGTAAGATTAAAAATACAATAAAAATACAACTCCATGCAAAGGTCTCCATCAGGAGTGCTAGGATGGGGTCACCAACTCCCACTTGAGAGAAATGGTGGGGAGGTTACACCTTGATGTGGAGAAATGGTGGAGGTTACACATGGAGGTTACCCATAAATGTACATTGTGCTCATAGAAATCACAAAGGGTGACCCATATCCCACTGATAAATCAACTTGTACTCTATCGTTTTTAATAGACTTGAAGGTTGGTTTCATTCAATTTCTCTTGTAGAAATGGTGCTTGTTAGACCCTTGCCCTAATGAAATTCCTATCTGGCTTTAATTAAAACATGCTTAACTTCTGTAAAGTTGTGAAACTAAGACTTGCACTTACTGGAGACTTCACTTTTTAAAGAGACTTTCTTGTCAGTCACACCCACTGTTTTAAAGATCAGTGTCCCAACAAGTTCCCATTTTTCTTTTTCTATCCTCTCTGCTGTTTCTTTTTTTAGCCCCAGTCCTTTAACCTCAAAAAATCTCATTTGGCATCTAAGAAGACTTGGAAAGTCTGTCTGGGCTCTTATATGACAGCTCAAAAAGGTTACATGTAATGAACTCCGATAGCTGCACAGAAGTTATAAATGCAGATAATTAATCTTTTCCAGATTGGTGGTAATGCAGCAACTTCTGTTCGTGGAAGTACAAGCTTAGATATTTAATTTTGCCTGTTCAATGTTTTGGATAATATCTTCTTGGCATAAAGAGCAATAGAGACAAATATCTTGCCATTTCATTGCTGTTTTTCTCTTGGCCTGCCAGTTTTTCAAAGTCAGAATGAGTTTATTTCTCTCTGTTTTTAAAAACCACTGTAATGGAAAGGTCACACAAGTCAATGCCAATGTTGCTCTTAGCATCAGTGATGCCGCTGAGAAATTAGCTATTAAAATACATTCTTTTTTTAAAAAAAATGAGTATATAGAGTTGGATCAACATGATACACATTTTGGAAAATAAATAAAACAGTACCCTCAATGCTGTAGCATTGTAAGAACTTGATTTGTGTAGGAGGACCACTGGTACAAATCACTTTGAACACTGAATAAAAAGTGAGACATAAATTCTAAATAAGCACAAAATAAAGAGTGGGATATAAGTATGAAGGCAGTGAATACATTTAAGAGACATGGGAATCATCTCTTGTATTTCAGTAAAACAGGGTCCATGGGTAAATTGAGGACCTTCTACATGGCAAAGAATACTTTATTATTTCTTTGTTTGCTTGTTTATGAAATTCTTTGTCATCTCTCCAGCGAACAGTGCTCTGCCTTTGCGACAATCATGTGACACCCATGGTATAGTGTTAACAGGTGGACTAGCCCTTCAACGTCCTGAGAACATTGCCGGTGGTTCCCTGTAGAGTTGATATCAGGCAGGAATAAGCTTAGTGGAGCCCAAACAGTACTGATAGACAGTGTGGCAGGGACTTTTCAGTTTACACGTGGCCAGTGGTGTTGGTGGTGGACCTAGGTTTGCTTGTTACCTTTTCCCACACCACCACTATCGGGGTCCAAGTCAAAGGGCCTCTATTGTACTGATTTGTCTCTGATTTGTCCAGAGGCATAGTGAGAGAAAATGGAGCCTGGGGCAACACCTGCTCCAAGCGCCCCCACTCCCCGCTCCCCACTTACTTTAGCCACCAGCGGCGGTCCCAGGCAGCCTGGCAGGGGCAGGCCTGGCAGAAGGGAGGAGGAGGGGTGTAGGGGTGATTTTCCACTTCCCACATGACCAAAGGGGGTCCGCCCGGGGCATTTGTCCCCAGACCACCCGGTGGAAGCTCCACCTCTGGATTTGGTGATGAGAGGTGGATTCCATGCCAGTTCCAGCTGAATCCAATCCAAGCAGCCATTGGGGAACTTCTCAGTTCGAACATAGTTGCCAGAAGCATAGGAGGACACTTATGACCTGCATTATCACCCCCCACTGCACAGATCTTTGGGCATTGCCAGTACCACAGTAGCTGATCAACAAAACCCTTCTGTGGTACATTTATCTTTCCTGTCTACCACTTAGACTGCCTTACCACATGTTGGCGTTCTTCCTGTTTGTAACTGACTTGTAAGCCACTATACATTTAAGATAAGTGGTATGGGCACATGTATAACTACATCGGGAATTTAAGTATTGTTAGGGAACTGCAGCTATAAACTATGGTGGTGGGAAGTGCCATCACATCACAGCCAACTTATGGCAACCCTATGGGATTTTCAAGGCAAGAGATGATCAGAAGTGGTTTGCCATTGCTTGCCTCTGCATAGCAACCCTGGACTTCCTTGCTGGTATCCCATCCAAACACTAACCAGGTTTGCTCCTGGTTAGCTTTTGAGATCTGACAAGATTGGCTAGCTGGGCCATCCTGGCCTGGGCAACGCATGTGTTAAGAGTTTACACCAGTGGTTCTCAACCTGGGGATCAAGACCCCCTTGGGAGTTGAACGACCCTTTCACAGGGGTCACCGAAGACTCTCTGCATCAGTGTTCTCCATCTGTAAAATGGATAAACGTTAGGGTGGGGGGTCACCACAACATGAGGAACTGAATTGAAGGGTCACGGCATTAGGAAGGTTGAGAACTACTGGTTTACACTAACTGCATGAAAGCACTGCTGAATTTGCCAGCTATATTTAGCACAGGGAGCCAACTTTTCTTGTGATGTCTTTAAAAAATTTCAAGGAACCACCTGCCAGAATGTGGCTGTGAGCCAAAAAAGCAGCTGTATGATTTATGCCCACCACTTTAAGACAGGGTGTAGGAATAAAACCTCAGCTTCCTTCTTATTTCATTATACAAGAGATCCTTTGGATGGCATTCTCAGATTATACTGGAACAACTAGATTTCAGACCCTGCCTTTGCAATTTAATAAATGGCAGACTTAATGTATGAGAGAACAGTGATGCAATTTCATTATTATTGTTATTTTGCCTCGCTGAAATTTAAGGAAATTGTGAAAAGTGATTATCTTAATGTAAAAAAAATTAGCTGTGTTTAATCACCCGTGGCCACTAAATGGCCCACAGTCATTCAAAATGCTCTATTGGTACAATTGGTTTGGTTCATTAAGAAGTCTGTTAGCAGGATATTGGAATAAAGGAGACAGTCCGTATTAAATGTTATCTCAATGAAATGTCATTTTGGCTGCCTTATTCATCAGGTATTCACGGCACTTTACGATTACTTTGTGAAGTGTATCTGGAATAATTACCATCCCATGGATGCTGACTCATGCTGAGTCATTCCTGCCCACATGGCACGAGCAATACTTCCTCACGTTACAACCACAATCCAGGAATGTCTATATGAAGAATGTTAAGGCCACAGCAAATTACTGTTTTATTTTTATTTACTGAAAGCATTTATATTCTCCTTGTCTCCTTAAAGTAATGATAAGCTGGCTCATGAAAGGCACTTCTGTTGGTGAAACAGAACATTCCTCCCTCTCCCATCCCATTGTGGCTCACATCTCCCCACAATGTTGCTTTTGGGGGCAGGGGATTGCGGGTAGAGGTGTGGCCCTTCCTGCTCAGTGACCAGATACACAGAATAATACGCCGGACAAAATATATATAGTGTGGGTAAGAAAAATGGCCATAGCCAAAGAATTTATTAACCGAAAATACAGGAAGGCAAATTGGCGCAGCATGGGAGGTGATCCAAGCATCTGGGCAGCCCGAGTGCTGTTCCCCAGAGGATGACTAGTTCCTCCAGCCCGCCTGCTGGAGGAATATAACCAAGCAGAAGATTGGAGTGGGACATTCCGGACCAGCGAAATGGCCATGACCAGGGCCCCATCTCCATCCTTCGCTAGGGGCGCAAGCTCCTTAGCCCCCCGCGGGGCATTCCAACCGTGGGCTTGTTCCACCCCTACCTCTTAAGGAGGTGTAATAAACAGGGGAGCTCTCCCAGCTCCCCCTGCCAGCGGATCACTTCCCATGCGCAACCCGCAACTGGCTATGACAACATAACACAACATTTAAACATTGCTAAAAACAGGGATCGGGTGGGTGGGAAAATCCCTCGACATTCTGAAGCGGAGTGGGGCCGGTGACCACGAGGCAGGGCCTTTTATAGGCCCAGCCTCCGGCCCACTCCGCAGGCGTGCTCCCGCGCATCGCGAGAGCACGCCCCCCAATCAGCTGGGGCCCCCTGCGCTCGCGCAGGATGGGCCCGAGCTGCCTGGCCCTCTGCGCATGCGCGGGACAGCCGCGCATGCGCAAACGGGCCTAGAGCCTTCGCCGGGCCCCTTGCCCTCCCACAACGGCGGCCGCGTTTCAGTCGTGGCCGCGCTTTGCGGGTAGAGGTGTGGCCCTTCCTGCTCAGTGACCAGATACACAGAATAATACGCCGGACAAAATATATATAGTGTGGGTAAGAAAAATGGCCATAGCCAAAGAATTTATTAACCGAAAATACAGGAAGGCAAATTGGTGCAGCATGGGAGGTGATCCAAGCATCTGGGCAGCCCGAGTGCTGTTCCCCAGAGGATGACTAGTTCCTCCAGCCCGCCTGCTGGAGGAATATAACCAAGCAGAAGATTGGAGTGGGACATTCCGGACCGGCGAAATGCCCATGACCGGAGCCCCATCTCCATCCTTCGCTAGGGGCGCAAGCTCCTTAGCCCCCCGTGGGGCATTCCAACCGTGGGCTTGTTCCACCCCTACCTCTTAAGGAGGTGTAATAAACAGGGGAGCTCTCCCAGCTCCCCCTGCCAGTGGATCACTTCCCATGCGCAACCCGCCACAGAACCGGGCCGGAAGGTAAGCCCTTCCCCCGGTTCCCGCCAAATGCCTCCTATGCCTTCAGCCAATCACACAATGCTGTTCTAAGGCTACGCAACCACAAGTCCATGCCCTGAGACGATAAATGAACCCCATCCTGTCTGTACAGTGCCTCTACCTTAGGTGAAATGTCCCGATGTGAAACCTCCCGCCCCCCAAAACCCTGAACAAAACGCGCCGCGGTCCGGCAGATCCTCGCTCTGGCTCCATTCACCCGTAGCGGGTCCAAGGCACCCCTCCAGACGCGTCTTCCCAGCAAGTGAGACCAGAAGATCGTAGTTTCCGGCAGCAGGTGGTGAATGGAGTCCAAGTCCGCTAACATTGTCTGTAACAGCTGCACGCTCTTCACTGCAGGGATGTCGTTTTCTCCGAGCTGCAACACCAGAGCGTGGGGGGGGGCTTGAAGATTTTCAGCTTGGTCCGAAGGATGGGGAGAAGGTCCTGCCAATGCATGCCTCTTTTCCCAATCCAACATAGCCTGGACTGGTGGTGTAGGCCCAGGTCCCGACCCCATCCTGAAGAGGCTGCATGTCTGCCGGCCCAGAAGACGATGCTGTGGCCAACCACCCAAATGACCCTCTGGGAACCTAAAAAAGCTAACAAAAATGCAGGTTAGATGGGGCCACAGGGTGCAGACCCTATTGATGCGCAAATGGCCTGATGTATGTTTTATAGGCCGAAGAGCGCCAACGGCCTACATCCATGACTCTGCTGACTGTGGCTCCCAGCCCCGCTAAAGTGGACGCTGCCCCGATCCGAAAGGAATGGAGCCCATAGGATGCAGCGGGGAGGTGCAGGGCCGACAGGCAAAGCCTCAACACCGCTGCCAGTTGGTAGCGCGAGAGGCGAGTCCCATCAATATGGACAAATAAAGGGGCTCCCTCCTTCGGGCAGACTGCCAGGTAAGCTGCCATGTCATTCACCGGGCAAGGGCCAGGAGCTGTGGAGGCCTGCATGGAGATGCAGGTGCCCCTGGCCTGCTGGTCCGTCTTGGATTGCCGCAGGTGGATATATACAGCGTGCTCGTGGATCCGGACTTCCTTGAGTGACAGGGGTCTGTCGCTAGCGCCTTCCCTAGAGGCTGAGACAATTTCCCCGCTTTGGAAAGCCCCGAAAAATGCTAAACTAAAGGCTGCTTTAAAGAGGCAGGTCTCAAAAGGGGACGTACACACCCGGGGTAGTGTCGCAGCTATCTGAGTGAGCAAATTCAGAGAAATCGGGAGGCGCCCGTCTCTGGCCCTAGGTGCTACCCGGGCCCACCCCTTTATGGCCTGCCTGACCAGGAAGGATCCCGTGGGGTCCGAGATCCCTGAGGCTTTGCAGTAAAAGGATACCGCGGCCAGGTGTGTGCGCATGGTCTTGGGAGACCGTCCTTGCGTGTGTAGCCAACCCAGGTACATCAGGAGAGAGGACTCAGTGACCGAGGGAGCTCCCCGCGCCCCTTGAGACTGCTGGAACTTGAAGAAAGCATGGATTGCACCCTGGTAAGCCCGCCGCGTTGCTGGAGCCAGCGAGTTCAGGATTCCGGTGATGATTGTATCCTCCCAAGGGCCCAGAGCTCCTGTGGAAAGGGTGCCGGATCCGAGGATGCTCCAGGGGCGAGTAGGCGGAATCTCTCCATCTGGAACCTGGAGAGAGCGACCGCTATGTCGTTCTCCACACCTGGAATGTGCTGGGCCACAAATGAAATGTTATTGATCAAAGACAACACCACGAACTTCCTAACAAGCCTCATAACCCGCTCAGAGCGCGATGATTGCCGATTGATCACTTTGACCACTGCTTGGTTGTCACACCAGAAGATGACTCTGCAGTTGGCAAACTGCTGGCGCCACAGGTATAAAGCCACCACTATTGGAAAAAATTCTAGGAAGGTAAGGTCCTTGCCCAGGCCCCTCGCCACCCAGTCCAACAGCCACCATTGGGCACACCATTGCCCTCTGAAGTAGACCCCGAACCCCAATGTGCCCGAAGCATCGGAATGTACCTGTAAAGTGGACTCAGGGTGAACCCGTTCCTGCCACAGGGAGATCCCGTTAAAATGGGCGAGGAACTCCTGCCAGACCGCCAAGTCATCCTTAATGCCCCTGGTCAGCCGTATGTGGTGGTGGGGGGTGGTCACTCCTCTAGTGGCATGTGCCAGGCGGGCACAAAATGGTCTGCCAGGCGCCACAACCCGACATGCAAAATTCAGGTGGCCTAACAACTTCTGGATATCTCTCAAAGTGCACTTAGATTTCCCTTGCAGCTGAAGTAATAAGTCCTTAATGGCCGCTAACTTATCTGGTGGGAGGCTGGATGTGCCCTGTTGCGTGTTCAATGTGATCCCCAGGAAATTAAGGGTGTGTGAAGGGCCCTCGGTTTTCTCTGTGGCCAGTGGAACACCCAGCTCTGCCGCCAATGCCTGAAAGCCGTGAAGCCTTTGGTGGCATTGCAGGGTGCCCGCCTCCCCCACCATAAGGAAATCGTCTAAGTAATGTGTGATGAATGGACTGGCTGACCGGCCCTTTGCTGCCCATTCCAAGAAGGAACTGAAGGCCTCAAAAGCTGCACAGGCGATGGAGCAGCCCATGGGCATGGCTTTATCAATAAACCACTGCCCCTGGAACTTAATACCCAGCAAGCAAAAGTCATTTGGATGTATGGGGAGCAACCGAAAGGCGGACTGTATGTCGCACTTCGCCAGGAGAGCCCCCGGCCCGCAAGCCCTGATCAGATTGATGGCATGATCAAACGATGCGTAGCGGACGGAGCAAAGATCCTGCTCTATGTAGTCGTTTACTGAGGACCCCTTGGGGTAGGATAAATGGTGAATTAAGCGGAACTCTCCTTGGGCCTTTTTTGGCACCACACCCAAGGGGGAAACCCTCAGGTTTGGGAGCGGGGGGGGGGGAAGGAAAGGGGCCAGCCATGCGGCCAGCTGCCACTTCTTTCACCAGTTTTGCCTCTACCACTAGGGGCAATTCCCGGGCAGACTTAAGGTTGCCGCAGTCAGTTGCCACCCCAGGGCCAGTGTATGGAATGTGAAAGCCCTGAGAAAACCCCTCCCAAAGGAATTTGGCGACAGGCCGGTTGTGGTAGCCAGATAGCAAAGACTGTAGTGCGGGGAGTTTGACCGGGGACACGGCCAGGGTTCCCCACGACCCAAGTACTCCCAATCTAGGATGTGGCGGCTGGGGTGGATTGGCCCGACCCCCCTCCTCTGGGAGTTTGGCTACCTGAGGGCCGGGCTCCACGAAAGGGCTGAGACTTTTTGCTCCTTGTGCAAGTTGTCTTGGTGTGGGGGCCTAGGCAAACCTCACAGGAGTGCTCGAATTTGCATTTGGCCCTGTTGCACCTGCCCAAGTTAAACTCCCAGCAAACCTGGCGAGAACCCTCCCCCCGGTAATTAGGCCATTTCTTAAAAGAGTGACCTTGGGGGCGGGCGAATGGCTGAACAAACATTGTCCAAGCTTCCTGATTTAACTTGTCCCATCGAGCATCACTGCATCCTGATGCATCCTTACGAAACTCCTCGTCGTAACTCAGAGCCGCAGAGTCCCCCCCATAAGGCGAGCCCACAGCACATTACACTGATGGGTCGCCAGGTGCCAGGCCCTTAGCGGGTAAGCTGCCGAAACCAATGCCATGTATTCCCCAAAACCCAGCATCCAATTGTCAAAACTCCTCTCCACCCGTTTGACTTTGGGTCCGGTGGAAGAGGACCCCGTGACCCCTGAAGAGGCACCTGGGCGGATAAATTTAAAAATATCCACATAATACCCGTTGAGGGCCCTATCCTTCAGCTTACGGGTGAGGTGTTTTCCTGGGGGATGCTTGGTGGGCTTCGCACCGCTGAAGGGGACTGGTGGGGGCGGGGCCCCTGGCGGGAAGCCCAGGCTACGGTCCCTGCGATCGCTCAGGCCTGGGGGAAGTGATGGGATGGCTGCCGCATCCTCCCAAAATGTTCCCTCCCCCCGAGGAGAGTCCTCATCCGAGGAGTACTCACTGGAGGAAGACGATGGAGATCGACGCCGAGATGCATGCCGGCGAGATCCCTTTCTTGGCTTCTTACAACGGCGGTCCCGGCTGGACCTTTCGCCCTCTTCCCCTGATGAAGGGCTCGAGACCTCCTCCTCTTCTTCCTGTGAAAAGGCCTCCTCCCCCTGGTCCCCTGCCGGCTGAGATGGGCCCGCTGATGTAGTTGCGAATGAAGCCACTGCCCCACTGGGTGAAGAGCTTTTGGCCAACCTTGCGAATGTATTCGCCAGGTCATTGAAAATCTGGGCGCTCAGGTCTGAAACCCCTGGTTGACTCCCGGGGGGGCTGGTGCCGTCACCTGCACAGCACGTCTATTTATCGGGGTTTTTGCCACCCTCCTCTGAGCCTCCGAAGTCCTAGTGGCTGCCCCTTGAGAGCGTTTGGGCCGGGCAACATGAGATGAAGAAATGGGTTGCCCAGCCCTGGCCCCTGCTGGGGAATCCAGGTCACGCCAGGCAGTATTTCTTCCCCGGCCACAGTACTGGGCCGGGCTCAAGTAGTTAAAGGGGCCTCATTTCGAGTTCCCTGAGAGGGGCCCGGTTGTGCTCCGCTGGGACCCAACCCACCGGAGGCTGTGACTCTCATTTTGGGGGCTTGTTTAGGCCGGCCCTGATCCTCACTCTGGGTTTTCCTTTTTCCTCCCTTAGCAGGTGCCATGATGTAACGAACAGCGGGAGAAATGGAGCTACAGAACTGCAATGAGCTACGGTGTGGTAACCCCCTACACCAGTGATAACAACGACCAAAACGTCTAATAGCTACTCAGCCAGCTGGACAAGGAACAGAAATGGAGAACCGCAAAACAAGGCAATACGTTAGTAAATTGCCGAGATTACTGTGGAAAATATTTGGCCAACCCCTGCCGCCCTTGGCCCGCAAACTCTTGCTCTTGGACTGTGGGGCCTTCCTCTCCCCCAAAGCAGACACGTTAAAACAAAGAGGGGGGGCCCCGTCAGGCCAGGGAGAGTTCTGAGAGGACTGTGACCGGCCTGAGGTCACACAACATGCTTCATGGGGGGTGATGGATTACACCCAATCCCCCAGTATAAGATCTGCCATCCACCTGAGGAGTGGGGAATCAAACCCGCTGCTCAGGGATAAATGCCACTGTCCCCCTGTGGCACCGTTCACCCCAACCCAGGCAGCTCGTGGGATCAGCTAATTGACCTGCCCTCCAAGCTTAAGAACCCCCTTGAGATGGGGGTTCCTGGTGAGCGAACGGGGGGGCATGTGCGCCCGGCAGACCCAGCCGCCGTGCTTGCCAGGTTTCCCCCCCACGCGGGCCTAGTGCCATGCCGGCCCGCTTCTCGGCCGGCCCTATGACCTGGCTGTCGCCAGGCCGCGGAAGTCCCGTGAGCGGAAAACAACCAAAATTGAAAAAGGCGGGGGGGGCATGTAGGCCCGTCGCCCCCGCTAGGGCCCCGCGGCCGTTGCCGCGTCCCATCGGCTCTCCTCTCCCCCCCCACCATACCAGACAAATCCTCGTGCTCTCTTCTGGATAAAATCCCTCAACGTTCTGAAGCGGAGTGGGGCCTAGGTGACCAACGGCAGGCAGGCTTCCTTTATAGGCCCAGCCTCCTGGCTCCACTCCGCAGGCGCGCGTCTCCCGCCAAGATCGCTGGTGAGCACGCCCCCCAATCAGCTGGGGCTCCCTCAAGCGCCGCCAAGCAGGACGGGCTCAGCTGCCTGGCCTCCTCTGGCGCATGCGCTGGGACAGCCGCCAGACATGCGCGAACGGGCTCTTAGGAGCCTTCGCCGGGCCCCCTGCCCTCCCGCTAACGGCGGGGTCCGTGAGCCTAGCGTACCAGCGTCTGGCCAAGCCTCCCAGGAACAGTGTGAATAGGGTTGCCAGGTACCCCCTGCCGCTGGTGGGGGAAGGAAGGGTAAGATGGCCAAATCCAGGTTGGGAAATTCCTGGGGATTTGGGACTGGAGCCTGAGGAAGACAGGGACCTACAACGCCATAGAGTTCACCCTCCTAAGAATCCATTTTCTTCATGGGATCTAATCTTTATAGCCTGGAGATGAGGTGAATTCTGGAGATCCCCAGATCCAGAGGTGGGATTCAGCAGGTTCTCACCAGTTCCCGAGAGTGGGTTACTAATTATGTGTGTGTGCCGAGAGGGGGTTACTAATTGGGTCTGCTTTTCCGTTAGAAATTCCATTAGGTCCAAAAATCATAAAGTCCTGTTGTTTCCTATGTGGCTGGTTAGCAAAGGTAGAAAACGGGATAATTCTCCCTGTTGGGCTGTTTTAAAAACATGTTTTAGAAATATGGTAAAGTTCCTTGTTTAAGGAAAGTATCCTTCTTTTGATTTCTAGAAACAAAAGTATTTGAAAGTATTAAGTATTTGACAGGCAGTCAATTAGAGGAGAAGTAGTTGTTTCTGTTGGCAGTAGACGATAGGACTTGCTATAATGAGTTTAAATTATGGACAGAAAGATACCAGCTGGAAATTAGGCACTTTTTTTTACAGTAACAGAGAAATTATTAATGCCCCGCCCCGGAATGCCCCGCCCAGCCCCATTGGCGCTACGCCACTGTTTGAATCCCACCACCATGGGAACCTGTTACTAAAATTTTTGGATCCCACCACTGCCCAGATCCCACCTGGAGGCTGGCATTCCTAGCGTGAGAGGCAAATCTAGGGGCTGCAGCAGGATGAAGGAATTGGTGGAAATTACTCCACCCCCTCCGCTAGAGACAAATTTAGTCTGGGTCCAGCCACCTGCAACACCAAGCTGCAAAGACACAAACACAGCAGTCCAATTAACACCTTTTATAAACAAAATGACACAGCTCTTCCCTGCACAAATGTGTCTAGGCAAGACTTGTAATGGAAGAAATTATGAAACTGACCACATAGTTAAAGTGGTGTAGGATAGCATCTTGACAGCCTTGCTAGCAAACAAGTGCCCCGCTTATTTGCTAGAAATCCTTGGCATTACCAAAAAATTTTAAAAATAGATTCGTTAACTAAATACTTTCCAAGTATTAATGATAGGGGGTCAGCATTGCTGCAGTTCACTGAATTTTGTATAAGTAACCGTAGGACTTCACCCTGAATATATTTACCTTAGGCTCATTTTTGACTGGGAACAAATAAATAAATGCATGCAATTAAATCTTTGGAAAATTTAAAAGTATACTGGCACAATCCAAGAATGTACTGGGGGGGGGGGGGAAGGGAACGAAAAGGCAGGTAAGGAGAAGACTGCTTTATTTCTCTCTGATGTTCCTCCTACCTTCTCCATAAGCACATAAATTCTTCTTCAGTTCTGGGATTTGGCACAGCAAATCTCTGCCACTGGAGATAAGGCAGAGAGAAAACAGAGGCCTCGTCTCTCCAAAGACTGAATGATGTGAAAAACCCAAAATTTATTAGATGTAATGGGCAGTATGTTACCATTCAAGTCAGAAGGCACAAGGAGCTTTTCCCAGATGACACAACAGAGAGCACCATCTTCCATCCTCTGATAGATCTTGCACCTGCAATCCTGGTGTTGAAGAAACCGTCCATCATGTTCTATTATATTGCCCTCTATATGCTGTAGAGCGGGAAAGACTACTTAATCCTCTCTTAGCTGCTTTAGGCAACACTACAGATGCTGTCAAAACTTTGTTCTTGTTAGACAGCAACTCAACTGTTACCATCGAACAAACTGCTAGATTCTTGTGTGTTGTCATCACTGAACGTTCCCAAATGCTTAGCAGACTCAATCCCAATTCAGTGGCTTAATATTTCAGCTCTCATGGTGCTTGTTTTTTTAAACTTTTTTACCAGTCAATTTTAATTTCCATTGTATAATTTATATATATGCCATTAAAGGTTTATTAATTAAAGAGCTTTTCCCATGTGTCCATCCATCGTGGCATCTCCCTCCAGTCCCGGAAAGATCATCCCAGGGGTTGCAGGATCTACTCAGAGGAACAGCAATGAGCTTGGCTGGACTGGAGTAAGAAGTTGTGGGAGGGAATTCTCTCTCTCCTCAGCAGAATAGGCTATTATGCTAAGAAAAGAGATAGACCCTACATGAGATGGATTTATTCTGTCCAGGAAACCATGGCCCTCAGTTTTGGAGGTCATCAATTCAGATGGCTGCCATAAGTCCAAAGCGACTCAATGGCTCTAAGCACACTCACACACACATGGATCCAGATTCACAAGGTCTGTGTATCTGTCTACTTAATTCCACAGATAAATCTTCATCACTGGATGGCAGAGATTCCTTTTTCCATCTGATAAGCGCAGGGCATAAAATGCTTCCTCCCACTCTGTAATAATGGCCTTTTTTTTTACCCTTTGCACTCCTAAACTGCCAGGTCCTTGGTGAAGGCAACTACCATTTTAAAGAAGGGCTTCTTTTCTTCATCACCCCTCCCTCCACCCTGCAAGTATATGGGTAGTCTGAGCTGTCTGTAAAACTAATTGAAATGTCAGGAAAGGAATTTCCCTGTCTCCAGTGCTGATAATCAGGCTTCCCAGTAATTACAAGAGCTCAAGCCCTCTGTTCTGCTTGTTTTTTGTTGATATTTTCCTTCCCTTGCCTTTCGGCTCTAATACAACCGCATGCATTTTGATCTAGCAGCGTGATGCATTCCCAGTCCCTCCTCCCCTTTGCATTATCATAAAGAGCATCTTAAGCTCCCCTTTTCATCAATGTAATGCTGCTATTAAAAAAAAAGTACACAAATTCAGTGGGGGAAAAACCCACCAAAAAAACAAGTAACTCAGTAGATATCTCTGGACTATTAGGATGGAGCTCAAAGGGGATTTTTGTGCTTTGTAATGGACATCAAAGTACATTTTCTTAAGGATTTATTCCCCAAACTAAAAGTCCACCAATCAGCGGAGTGCTGGGATCTAAACCATGTACCTTTCAAAGCTGATTATATGAGAAATGGAGGATGGATACTGTCAGGGTGATTTGTCTAGCCGGTTTCTCGTTTTAGAGAGAGAACCTTTCAATTTAGAGATTAAAAAATGCCCTGTGGTCAGGACACACAGAGGCGATGTGACTAGGTCAGAAGGTGTTCTGCATCCCCGCTCCGGGAATCCAGTGGCAAGTTCCATTAGGTCTTTTGTTCCTGTGACAATGTCTCTCTCCACTGTATTCTGAGAGAGCAGCAGTGGCGTAGGAGGTTAAGAGCTCATGTATCTAATCTGGAGGAACCGGGTTTGATTCCCAGCTCTGCCACCTGAGCTGTGGAGGCTTATCTGGGGAATTCAGATTAGCCTGTGCACTCCCACACACGCCAGCTGGGTGACCTTGGGCTAGTCACAGCTTCCTTTCAGAGCTTCCTCTCAGCCCCAAATTCCCACCTCCTCCTTGCCACAGGGTGTGCTTGTTGTGAGGGGAAGGGCAAGGAGATTGTCAGCTCTCCCTTGAGTCTCCCTGCAGGAGAGAAAGGGGGGATATAAATCCAAACCTTTCCCTCCTTCTTCTTCTCTCTCTTTCCTTTTCTCTTCTTTCTTTCTCTCTCTTTCTTCTTCTTCTTCTTCTTCTTCTTCTTCTTCTTCTTCTTCTTCTTCTTCTTCTTCTTCTTCTTCTTCTTCTTCTTCTTCTTCTTCTTCTATTCTACACACATTAGCCAAGGCGGAATTGTCCCGAGGAGCTCAAAGCAGGGGTGGAAATCATGGTTGGACTTGGGCAGAGGAGGCCTATGTCGTTATTATAGGTTCTCAGCCTACCTGGTTATTTACCTTTGTGGACACATTTAACCCTTTCTCTTGTATTACACCTTCAGTATTAACCTTGTATTTATAATAGGTTAAGAAAAAAATGTACAAACATGCTAAGAGCAGCCAATCCAAAATTTCTCGAAAGTGGGCGCTCTCATGTGTAAGGCCAGGAGACCCGCCTCCCTGTTGAAACCAGGATGTCATGTAATACATGCCAATACAATATTCTCTGTGAACCACCGAGAGCCCTTCGGGGATTAGGCGGTCTATGAAATCTAAACAATCAGTCAATCAATCAATCAATAATTTATTCATCAGTTTTATTCAGCACTTTCGCATTCTGTATTCCCACTGGAGAATTTTTGTTTGCGACGTGTGTAGAATAGTGGCTTTCAAGTCCTGAATATTGTGTCCAAGGAGGTTACTATGTCCTCATGCCGTACGGAAAACTTGTAGCCTAAAAAAAACATTGGCCTTGTGAATGGAGCCAGCGGTTGCAAATTGGTGAACCAGACAGAAGGAGGGCAGAATTTAGGGGAATGACAAGGGGGAATCTAGCCTGTCATGACAGAAACCTGAATAGGTTGGAATAAATAGCAAAATAACAATAGTTTGGCTGGTATCTTTCAATATTGGTTGCCCCACAGAATGTAATTAAGAAGTTTGACCAGTAAAACAATGATGGGCCACCAAACCTGTCTTAGTAATATTCAGTAATGACTTGTCGAAGGCTTTCACGGCCGGAATCACTGGGGTGCTGTGTGGTTTCCGGGCTGTATGGCCGTGTTCTAGCAGCATTCTCTCCTGACGTTTCGCCTGCATCTGTGGCTGGCATCTTCAGAGGATCTGATGTTGGAAAAGCAAGTGGAGTATATATCTGTCCAGGGTGTGTGGGGGAGTGTCCAGGGTGGGTGTGTGGGGAAACCTTGTCTGTGAGTAACAAAGGCAGCAACTTCAGGTCAATATTAGTTGAGAGGGCATCTGAATAGAAGTATGAGGCCAGTGAAGACTATAGCCTGGGAGTAACCCTGTAGATAGCAAGGTCACTGGTGGGAGCATCTGAATAGAAGTATCCTGGCCTTTGTTTCTTTTGTCTATGGTCATCCTGTGTTTGTGTGGAGCTGGGTCACTGGGTCACAGGGGTCACTGGGTCACTGGGTCACTGGGTCACTGGGTCACTGGGTCACAGCTGACTAGGGTCAAGACTGTGTCAAACCAGCTCCACACAATAAACACAGTGGATTTGATCTCATAGACAAAAAAGAAACAAAGGCCAGGGATTACTCTTAATATTCAGATGCTCCCACCAGTGACCTTTATATCTACAGGGTTACTCCTAGCGCTATAGTCTTCATTATTACTCATACTTAATATTCAGGAGTGCCCCTCAACTATTGACCTGGTTGTCAGCCTTTGTTACTCACAGACAAGGTTTCCCCACCCACCCTGGACACTCCCCACACACCCTGGACAGATATATACTCCACTTGCTTTTCCAACATCAGATCCTCTGAAGATGCCAGCCACAGATGCAGGCGAAACGTCAGGAGAGAATGTTGCTAGAACACGGCCATACAGCCCGGAAACCACACAGCACCCAAATTCAGTAATGACTTTTTTTTTACATTTCAATATTGAGAAACAGGCACGATTGAGTGTGTCCTACCTAGCATTAGTTGTTATATCTGGTCATTGACTGTAAATAAAGTCTTCTTCTTCTAGCATTAGTTGTTACGATTCGTTCAAAACAGCTGTAGCTTTCTGTGTTTCCTGACTAATACTTGGTTTTTCTAGTTATAGTTCTTAAAAAAAATAGTTGCTGCCCTGTGTGCCTTTGTAAGTACACAGTGCATAGAATTATTTTTAGGACCCTGCTTCCCTTTGGCTCTGCTTGGGTAATCTTTTCAGCTTCTTTTAGATCAAATTGTACAACAAGCTCAAGTAGCAGAGATGTAGTGAGCAGCCCACAATATCACATTTTTGCTCACCAAAACTTAAGAAAGCAATGAGTGAACCTCGTTGTTACGCAAAAGTTGCGGCTACAAGCACTGTGAATTTGACGCACCTTGTGAAGACAATAATATTTGGTGTTTCTATAGAGGTTGACATAGAGGTTGTTGACATTTCAACAATGTTGTTGACATTTCAACATTTCAACAACATTTAAACTTTTATATATTTATGTTTATATATGCTTTTATATTGTTCACCGCCCTGAGCCCTTTGGGGATAGGGCGGTATACGAAATCAAATAATAAATAAATAAATAAATAAACTTGCCTCTGATACTGTAGTTAACTCTTCAGAAGAACCCTGTTCCACAGGCAGAGAGAGAGAGAGACCTTCCAAAAATCCCCAAGTGAACACCCAAGAGCTCACAGCTCATACTTTTATCCAACACCATTTCCTGTTATTTTTCCATTTTACTTTTAACACTTTTTGAAACCATAAGAAAATTATTTGCCTGAAAGAGCTCCCCTCTACTCTTCCAAGAAAGCTTAAATTCAATAAGGCAAAAGCTGCTACTAACTGTGGTGAAACAGTTGACATAAGACGATGGTAGTTTATATATTGGATACCATAGGGCTCAACTACATGTATTTTGACAATACATATATTTCACAACAATAATAACAAAAACAATACAGTAGTTTTAAAGAAAACAAAGTTGGGATATCAAATGGCCAAAGAGAAAAAATCTCATACTTGCTGTATGTGGATGATTTGAAGCTGTATGGGAAATCAGACACAGAAATCCAGTCACTAGTGAACACTGTCCGAATATTCAGCACAGACATTTCGATGGAATTTGGCCTGGAAAAGTGCGCATCTGTCAGATTCAGAAGGCAGCCCTGCTGGGATCTGCACAAATACTACACTGATACATTACAACTTCCTAGGCCTCTGGGTAAGGTTCGAATTGTAATGAAAAGCCAACAACCAGCTAAAGAACTGGCAGCTGTGATATTAAACAAAATAATAACAGTAATAATTCCCTTATGGACACCCTCTTGTTGTGGGGAAGGAGGATGCATGATTTGATGATGTTAAGAGCTATGCTGGAGGTAGTATATACTACCACAAGGGTCTCCCAAGCCAGACAGGTCTCAACCGAGAAACCAGACTAAGAGTGTCCACCAATATGGCGAAACAAATCCAAAATAATTCTATACCACATTGGTTATCATGCAGGTTAAGAAGGGCCATGTCGCATGCTAAAGTTCCTAGGCATGCGTTGACAAATGGGCTACAAACGAAATAACCTTCAAAAAGAAAGAAGTACAGTGAAAATCAAGAATTGATTGAAGTACAGAACAGAAATTGACTGAAAGCCCAGAGAACCAGACAGGAATACAGAAAAATTGAATTAAAAGTGCAGATTGTGCAAGTAAGCCAATGAAACTGTAGATCATGTACTCAGCTGCTGCAAAAAGGTCTGGTCTGCTGCCAGAGGTGGAGTGAGGGGAAATTCCACCCAGGTTGCGTGCTGTGGTGACGCCCGCCACGCCCCAGAACACCCCCGCCATGTTCCCTTTGCGTCTGGCCACGCCTCTGCCGCGGCTCCGCCCAGGGCGTTGCGTCTCACCCTGCCCCATTGGCGCTATGTCTCTGTCTGGGAGTTCTGAGAGAACTGTGACTAGCCCAAGGTCACCCAGCAGGCTTCATGTGGAGGCACGGGGAAACAAACCCAGTTCGCCAGATTAAAGTCCACCACTCATGTAGAGGAGTGGGGAATCAAACCTGGTTCTCCAGATTAGAGTCCACTGTATCATGCTAGTCCTGAAGATATTTACTCATAAAATCATAAAGTTGGAAGGAACCACAAGGACCATCAAGTCCAACCCCCTGCCATGCAGGAATACACAATCGAAGCACCATTGACAGATGGCCATCCAGACTCAATTAAAAACCTCCAAAGAAGGAGACTCCACCACACTCTGAGGCAGCGTATTCCACTGTCGAACAGCGCTTACCGCCAGGAAGTTCTTCCTAATGTTTAGGGGGAATCTCTTTTCCTGCTCTTTGAATCCATTACTCCTTGTCCTACTATCTAGAGCAGCAGAAAACAAAGCTTGCTCCATACTCATGTAAATAATAAGTCTCAGGTGTTTACTTTAAACTATGCGATAATGATCAATGGTCATAAGCCATATAGGATGAGGGCTATGCACTGTAATCTCCTACTTAAGTGGCATTTAAATAAAGACAGGAACCTTCCTCCCATCGTATTCAAACCCAGGAAGGGGGGGGCGGAAATCAATTTTCCTTATTACAGAGTATAATTTCCCTTTGCAAACTTTTCCCGTCTGCATCTTGAAGTATTTCTTTTACTAATTCCATGTCCTAACACATATTAAAAATGCCCATTACATTACATTGCATTATAGCTCAGAGGCATATGATCTAACCAACATCTCTTTCCACTATGTCTTTCTAAAGTGGAAGGGGAAGAACTTGAGTATGCTATTATCCAGGGGTCTTCAAACTATGGCCCTCCAGATGTTCATGGACTACAATTCCCATCAGCCTCTACCAGCATGGCCAAATGGTAGGGCTCATGGGAATTGTAGTCTATGAACATCTGGAGGGTCATAGTTTGAAGACCCCTGCTATTATCAGTGGCTTATCTGCCTGAGGGACATGGGGGGGTCAATTGACCCCAGGCACCCCCATTAGATCACATATGGGGGTTGCCTGGCAGGTCTGCAGCAGGCTCCCAGTCTGGCTGCACCTAGAAGCTTGGCCGGGAGCCTGCTGCGGGCACGCTGGGCGCCCCTCACCTGGCCCCACCAGGCTGCACCGGCTGGGCTGGGCCGGGGTGGCTCCCAGCTCCTGAAGGAGTAGCCATGCCACAAGACTGCTGCGGGCATGCTGGGCACCCCTCAGCCTGGCCTCACCAGGCCCAGCCCCACCAGGCCCGGCCCCACCAGGTTGCCTGGGACCGCCACCACCAGCTAAAGTACGTGGGGCATGGTGGGGGGAGGTTGGGGAGCACACAGAGAAGGTGTTGTCCTGGGCACCATTGTCCCCTGGTATGCCTCTGGCGATTATCTCAGGGAGCTGTTTGTCTGTTACTGTTTAATATTGATCTTCTACACTCAGGATGAACAACCATCTCAAATGCCTGGTTAATCCTTAGAAAATGTTTATGACTATCCAAATGACTGTCCAATGAAAGGGCACACTAAATGTGCCAGACCACACAGTTGGGGAAGCAATAAAAAGAGACATGCAACCAGAATAGAAATTTAACCGGGCGACTCTCATCTCCTTGCTGAAAGCAACCGATCTGCAACCACTAAACTGTTAATCTGTCCTACAGGGTGTGCGTGTGTGCGTTTAATCAGATGTTGGCATTATCTGCCACTAATTGCTTTTTCATTTCCACTTGTAATTATTCCATTGAATGTTTGTGGTGAGAAGCTGAAAATGAAGCAGATCAGTGAGAAAGAATTAATTGTTAATGAATAATCAGCCGTAGGAAGCCAATTTCATTATCTTCAAAGAGGTAGCCACAGATTAACTACTAACTGGGGTTCTCATCCTTTTTTCCTTCTCCCCCCCTCCCCCGTACAACTGCAAAGTAACCACCAACACCCTCAAATTTCATCAATTATTTTCAATTATGTAGATGGGTAACCAATTTTTGTCTTTGTTTTTAATGTTAATAGTAGAATTCATGCTGCAGAGCGCTAATTGGAAGGTGTTACTTTCAGTGGGCTTGCAGCCTAATTGTTAAGCATCTTCGTCGTTAGTTTATGAACCAATGAAGGTTGCATGGTGGGAGTTACGATGTTTGCCATAATACAATTTTGTCCTGCTTACTAAAGTTGGGATATCCTCCAAGAATGTTCAGGTCAATCACTGTGCTGCCTTCAACACTACACATCACATATAAGGGTCTATCACAGTAGCAATCTGTTACAAATACTTTTTTAAATGAACATATTGAAAGGAAATGTGCTTTTTGAGATTTGAACAGTGTCAGTGAGAAATATCCCCCAAAACCCAACTCAACAAAGCAGACTATTATACAGTGAGAAGCCTCCAAAAACCTAACATCTGTCTCATCATTATTGCATATATTTGACATCCTGTGAGAATTCTTGCCACTCAGTTTTTACTTCTCCTTTGCCACAGAAATGTTGTTCAGTCAGTTGAGTCACCAAGGGGCAACTCCAAAAGATTAGTTCAGACAAATGGTGCTGCCAGAACTGGAGAAGCTACTTTGATCCATTTTACTCCAGGGTTTTTTTTGAATGCTTATTTATTTAGTTTACAAATGTGATACCTCTCTTTTCTGCCCTCATAAGGGCTACCAAATGTTGAGTACAGTGACATGTCGGCTATCAAATACAGATTTTAACTGATACGTGAGACTCCTCTCTCCAGCTCTGTCGATTCGATAAATTCAATTTCGAATACCTTTAATGGCATATAATCCAGCTCTGTCAACTATCCCTCGGCCATCTTGTTGGGTCCCTTTGACAGATCTCCCTAGGCCTCAAAATTGGGAACAGAAGGCAGCTGCTTCACTTGATTCCTACTCTGACCCAGGACAGCAGACCTTCTCGATATAGAGCTGTATCCATCCTTCTTCCTTAAGTTCTTACATGAACCATTTTAAAGAGGCTGTTTAGCCTCACCTTTCACTATCACTCATTAGTCCCTATCTTCTTAGCTACATCTTGTCCTGAGGAGCAGAAATTGCTTTCTCCTCTTTTCCTCCTGCAAGTCTGTCAGCTTTCCCCCCTCCAGCCACCATTTCCACTGGCTGTACTCCAGGCTGGGACGGACCCTTTGGGCTACCCTCGCTTTACCTGATCCTGTCCCTCCTTAATGCTTGAGCTGCTGCTGGGCCCAGCTAAGCCTTTCTGGTGGGAGGCAGTTCAAGGATCAGCATCATCCCTGTCAGTTCTTAAAAATCATATCAAACAAGTGGCGCCTGCAAGAAACTTTTGAGAGCAGACATTCCATTTCTCCGTCTTTGTGTCTTCCACTCTTCCCACCTCTTCTCTCATTCTCTCTCTTAATTTCTCTCTACTCTGTGTGTCTGTCTGTCATTCTCTCGGCCATTCCTTCTCTCTCCTCCCATGCTATTACTCCTAAGTCTATGGCTATTATCATTCCCTCTCCCTCTATCTCTCTGTCTCCCTTTCCCCATCTCTCCCTCCTTCTTTCTCTTCTCCCCATTGTTTAGTGGCACAACTACAGCTCTTCCTTTCACACATCTCCTCTTCTGTTGGTATAGCTGTTAGAGATTCTCCCCCTGCCGTGCTGCCAGCTCCCACAGCCCTACCCACAGCCACTACCTCTGATGCCATTTGCAAAGGGGCTCCTTCCCAGTCCATTTCCCAACCCTCCTTCCTACAGCTACATTGTGAAAAGAGAAAGACATCGATGGGAAGATGTCTAGCCTTCCCCACTTGCTTGCAACAGGAGAAGCATTTATTTATGGTTGCACATACAATGATATTGTCTTTGGGGGGATTTCACACACACACCCATCACCACCTTTTAAAAAAGATTTTCAGATTTTTCTACTAACTTGGGAGATTTTTCTTCAAATTTCTGTGTAAATGGCCCCAATCTGCAGGTTTAAGTATCCACAGATTGGGGCACACTTCGCTGTTAGTTATAAGATACCGACAAATATCCAGTATTAGCTGAATAAAGTATGAGGCATCCAGTATCATAATATTAGAAACAGATACAGGAGCCCCATGGTATAGATCCATAAGCTGCAGTACTGTAGTCAAAGCTCTGCTCACAACAGAAGTCCGTTTCAGATGGCCAGCTCAAGATTGATATGGCCTTCCTTCTGCACAATGAGCACCCAGCTTGCTGGGGTTAAAGTGTAGGTGACTGGGGAAGGTAATGGCAAACCATCCCATAAATATCATTATCATTAGTGCATTGACGAGGATTTCCAAAACAAGAAGTGCTCTCTGTTGTGTGGTGCTGACAATGGTACTAACTGGGGAAACAAATATGAGAAAAAGAGCACTGAAAGGAAGAAAAAGGATGGTGAGGGAAACTCTGCCCTCTATTTTCATGGTTATATGGTGAGGGAGGGTGAGGGTGGGGGTTAACAGCTTCTTCAGCCAATGTGACATAATAAAAATGTCTGTAAAGTTAGGCAGAAATGATATTGTGGTGCCAGGGGATGCCAGACAAGTAAGTCCCCCACCCCTAAACTGCCCCTCTGGTTGCCATGGAGTTTAGACAGACCCTTCAGGTGACCTAGGGCATTTCCCCACTCACCAGTATCCCCCCTATGCCACGCGCTGCTCTCAGCGCGCGGCATCCTGGGCACGTGCCCGGGCGTCCCCACAACCCCGCACAGAGTTTACAAGAGCGCCAGGGATGCCACGCGCTGAGGGGGCGCGACAACGGCAGCGTCGGGGCAGCTGCGCTGTTGCCGCCCCTGTCGTGGGGAGTGCCGGGGGACCCCGCGCTACTTGAGGAGAGTAGCGCGGGGCTTAAGCTAAGTGGGGAAAGGCCCCTAGAAAACTGACCCCAGACTTTTATGAAGGCAACTGAGATGTTTCTTTTACATAACTTCAGCCTAATAGCCTTAACTGCAACCATTCCAGCAGCCATCTTACAAAACCAACTTGTAGTTCTCCCATCAGGAAGCAGATGGTCTCCCCTCGAAACATTCACTGATTATCAATTGGAACAATCTTTTTGAGTATTCTTTGACCAGACATGATTACATATTTATCTACTGCATTTTTATCCCACCCTTCCCAGAAGACACTGAGGTAGAATTAGCTGAGAGAAAGCAGTAGGCCCAAGGTCACCCAGAGCTTTATGGCTGGATGGAAATTTGAACCTGAGTGACCCAGGCCTAGCCTGACACTCAAATCACGAGATTGCACACAATGTGCTGAAGACAGGGCATGATCAGAGATGGGAGGAGATAAAACTAGATCTGGCTAGAGAGAGGGGAGGGCACCAAAATCAAGACAATGATGTGCCAGAAAATAAGGCTCAGCATTATTAGTGCACTTTTGGTGGGTGTCATTTTGGAGATTTGGGGAATTTGGAAAGGCATTTAAATAAGAACCATAATGAAGAAGAAGAGGAAGAAGAGTTTGGATTTATATCCCCCCTTTCTCTCCTACAGGAGACTCAAAGGGGCTTACAATCTCCTTGCCCTTCCCCCCTCACAACAAACACCCTGTGAGGTGGGTGGGGCTGAGAGAGCTCCGAGAAGCTGTGACTAGCCCAAGGTCACCCAGCTGGTGTGTGTGGGAGTCTACAGGCTAATTTGAATTCCCCAGATAAGCCTCCACAGCTCAGGTGGCAGAGCTGGGAATCAAACCCAGTTCCTCCAGATTAGATACACGAGCTCTTAACCTCCTATGCCACTGCTGCTATGTGTTTTTAAGGCAGTGGCAACTTTTTTTGGTTCACAGACAGCTGATGCAATGCATTTTGACAGTTCTTTCTAAGGCTTCCCCGGACGTCATATTTGTGCTCTAAGCATTGATGCCTTTTAAAAAAAACTACTTATGAAACTTTAATCACCACATCACTTATGTGCATTCCCATCAGTGGTTTCCTGATTTTTTTTTTTAAAAAACCCACCTAAATATTCAGTTTTGCTACAAATCACTCCAAAATATCGTAGGGTATCACAGATCAGTGAGTGAAGTTAGATATCCCCCACTCTCTCACACACAAACACAAGGTACACAAAACCACAACTTCACAGTCTCACATATGCTTTCTTCTTTCCACAGTGCAAACGAAAAATTGGAATTTGTAATTTGCAACTGGTGACGTATTCCCCACCTCCCGCCCCGGGTAACAGCTTCAAGACAGCTATTATAATTCTGTCACAGAGAGAATCAACCCCATGTAATTTCATTTGGCAACGAGGATTTTACATCAGCTCCTCTTGATTCAAAAGAAATTCAATAATGGGGGGGGGGGGAGGGAGGAAATGTAGTCATATTTTTGCATTTATTTATAGGCTCTTTAATTCCAAAACAAATTTCAGTGTAGCATACATAATTCTGCCTGGTTTTAGGGGTTTTTCATTAAACTATAAGTGAATTGCCCTTCTGGCGGAAAATCTGTTTTGCTTTGCATTCCCTTCCCTTCCTTTCACTACATTCCATCTTAAATTCCACAAGGATTCTATAAATTTTATTTAAGCTGAGCCAAACAGCACAAAACGCATCTGCCCCAGAGAAGTTTGCCTCTCTTTTAACATGCAACCCATTGCTAATGCTCCTTTCCCATTTAGGTTTTCAATTTGGATGCATTCCAAATTATCATTTATTCCAATAGAAACACTACTAATTACACAAAGAATCTTAATAAAGAATGGAAACAAGATTAAAAAAAAACCCTCCTCCTGCTGGTGTTCTAATGTGAATGGATTTTAAATGGCAAAAAAATAAGGTTTCCGTAGCTTCAATTTTGTCTAGGCATTTTTTTTCTTTACGAAAAAGAACAATGGCAAAATATGAAGGTAAAATGGAATGTATGTTACTTTACCTTCTGTATTATTTTATACATTAGTGAACTCCTGCCTGTTTCGAATGCTACTGTCCTTACATTGTCATGTAACTTCAGAACCTTGGTCAGTGACAACTCTTTACTAGAAGTGGAACAAGCTACACAACCCCTGAAAGTAGTTTGCGGCAGGTCTGTTCCCTCCTTCCTTTGTCTTGCCATTCTTGCTCTGGTTTTACCCACCTCCTGACTCCTAAGTCTATGGCCTTTTATGCACTTATGGTCTGCTTCGCATTGAGTGCACATTCCCTTCAGATTTGATTCTCAGTTACACAGCTGTTTTGCCTTCTTCGGCAGTTCCCCCGCCTTCAGATCAGAGAATTCCTGCAGTTTCTGAAAGCACTGAAAGGGCTACTTTTCCTCTTCCTTCACAGGGAAAAGAAAGGTGATAACTTTCTTTAGGCTTTCTCAATCCTCTTCACCTTTCCCCACCCACACTACAGCAGCTCCTCCCACTCTTCAGGACACCGTTTCAGAAGGAAAAGAAGGGCTTTTTAAAAAAAACGAAATGTGAAATTGATAAGAAATTGACATGGTCAAGCAAACTTGTGCTATTGACAAGAAATTGACATGGTTAAGCAAACTAATGCTAGAACAAAGACGCCAGGGGGGAAAGGCAGCAGGCAACCTCCCCAAATGGAGGTTGCATGGAAACAGTGGCAGGCAGGCAAAATGGTGGATCAGCTTGGCTAGGGACACTTTGAAGGAGGAGGATCCCTGTGCAAACAAAAAAAACTGCAGGAAAACCCCATTGTGAAGCAAATGGGGTAAGTAGCACATGCATGAATGGCCTATGGCAGTTACTTCCCCATCCCCACTATGGGAAAATCCCTTATATCCAGTGGTGGGATCCAAAATTTTAATAACAGGTTCCGATGGTGGTGGGATTCAAACAGTGGCACCGCCGCACACATGCACCTCCAGTCCCTATTGGGCAGGGAGGTTGCTTTAGTAATCCCTTCTCGGCACTCAGAAAAAATTAGTAACCACTTCTAGAGAAGTGATGAGAACTGGTTGGATCCAACCTCTGCTTATATCCAAAAAAGTATGCAGTTGCAGAACCAACTGTAAAAGTGTGGAGTTGCAGAACCTTGTATAGCCAACCTCCTTAAATATCCAACTTCTGAACTGTAGCTAGAAGCTACCAAAAGCAGAAAATCTAACCATTACAGAGGAGCATGACTGCGATTCTATCTGGAACAGGAGAAATCCCATTCTGTTGGAGTACTTCAGTTTCAGTTTATTTGGACTGATCAATTCAAAAGCCAGGGTAACGTAACAGTTAGAGTGTCTGATTCAAATGGGAGAGGATCAGGTTCAAACCTCCCAGCACTGCCATGAAAGCTCAGTAGGCCATTGTGGGCCAGCCCCACTCTAACCCACCCACAAGCATATGGGAGGATAAGAGGAGGAAAGAAGAACCATGTCTGCTTTCCTGAATTCCTTGGAGATAGGGTGGGCGGGCAGGCAGGCAGGCAGGCAGGCAGGCAGCACAGATGATGGATGGATGGATGGATGGATGGATGGATGGATGGATGGATGGATGGATGGATGGATGGATGGATGGATGGATGGATGGATGGATGGATGGATGGATGGATGGATGGATGGATGGATGGATGGATGGATGGATGGATGGTTGATGGATGGATGGATGGATGGATGGATGGATGGATGGATGGATGGATGGATGGATGGATGGATGGATGGATGGATGGATGGATGGATGGATGGATGGATGGATGGATGGATGGATGGATGGATGGATGGATGGATGGTTGGATGGATGGATGGATGGATGGATGGATGGATGGATGGATGGATGGATGGATGGATGGATGGATGGATGGATGGATGGATGGATGGATGGATGGATGGATAAGGACATCTCTTGTCCCTCTGGTTTGGGACACATCTTCAGATTTTGAGGGTGGAGCCTGAAGAGGGAAGGGTTTGAGGAGGGAAGGAACTTCAATAGGTTATAATAGTAATGTGTATTGAATTTTAATAGATACTTAGACTCAACACAAATTCATTTTTTTTGATCTTAGATATATACTGTGTTGCCTTTTTTGGGTTTCACATGCCATAATCTACCTTCCTAAGCTGCTATTTTGTCCAGGTGAACTGGCAACTGTCACCTAGAGATCAGTTGTAAACCCAGGAGGGCTCCAACCACCACCTGGAGGTTGGCGACTCTAGATATAGCTAATGATTGAATCCAGGTACTTGTTTGTTTCTGACACATCAACAAATCCAGGTGAGGAGAAGTAGAGATTGGCGTAATTTGCATATTATGGCCTCTTTCAACTCTCCAGGCACCGCAACCAGCTGTTTTATTTTGCTATTAAATAGCCTGGGAGATAAAATGGTGTCTTGTCAAATCTCAAGATATTAATGTCCTGGAGTCAAGTGACTGCCATTGTATAATAACTGAGTGCTAGCTCTTTGTTATTTGGATTGTCGGCATCTTAACAGCTTTATATTTTACGACAACCAGTTGGGGAATATTGTAAGTCATCGGCCCACCGTAGTTCAGTACACAATTAACAAGGCAGGTGCCATATGCTCGTAGGCATTCTATAATGACTTAAGCATATGTCCTGAAAACTCAGAACACTGATAAATATTGCTTAACAATTAAATAAGATTGGCACATTTGTTTTGGTTATCATCTTTGCAAAGTGGTTTTGCCTGAAAGCAAATTGGTGTTAATGTACATATCCAAAGGTTTAATTAACTTTTTGACAAAAAACAAATGGAGAGAAATACTAAAATGTTGGAAGATGGTTACTTTATGACTTCTAAAACACATTTATTTTTTAAAAAGATCTCAGATAATAGTAAGAGAGAGTTTGGCGGTATCGTCCCCCATTTCATAATAATTGGTGGGGAAAATGGTGACAACAATATCTTAACATCATCATTGGAAAACTTTAAAAGATGAGACAAAACTAAGCAGGGTATTTTTCTAGACTCAGTAGTATTGCCTCATTGTAAACACATTTGTTTTAAAAGAAACAAAATTAGTTATGGATAAGTAGTTAAGAACTGGGGCTTATAAAGACTTGTGCAACATACAAACTCAAAGGGCACTTTGATACTACTTTTTAAAATCTGGGTTTGTCCCATTCTCTTACACACATAATGAACAGATTGCATATATGAAGTATGCCAGTGAAAGAAGACAAGGCGTCAACATGAAACAGTAACAGACACAAATGAATTCCACATCAACTGTCTCCCGCCCTGCAGGTCTTCTTTGCAAAATAACCATGCCTGCAAAATTTGGGCAACCCAGTAATCCTCACTGTTGTGCAAGATTATATCAACCATTTATGGACCAGCCACTTTGATTGCCAGTATAACAAATGTGCCGAAGCAATATTCCTTCAATACCAGCAACCTTACATGTGTCGTGTTATCTGATTCTTACCATGTCCATGTAAGAGTATCCTTACTTTATTCAGGAAACCAACTATATGCTTAAGGTGTTTCACATGAATGCCCAACCGGAAAGCATCAACATTCCTCCCTAAACAGACTCTGATAATGAGAACAATTCTCTATCAATAACTGAAAGACTGAAATCCTATGTACACTCCTTAAATGAGATATTCTTAGGAACAGACTCATTAAGAGGGTGACACAAGTGTGTGTGGCTCTTTACAGATAACAAGAACCAAGATCCCATTCAGGAATCTAAAACTGAACACAGGGGGGGACGATGAAGACAGGGGAGATGAGTAGATAGTGCCAATAAAGAGGCTACTGTTTCAGGTACGTGTATCCAGGCTTAGCTTTATTAGGGGAGAGGGACATTCCTGTAAATTGCAACTAAAAATGACACCCATGTGGATGAGAATCTCCCCTCAGCCATGAATGTCTCCCCTCTGTAACATTTGATAGAACTTACTTTGTATCTGGGGTGATATCCTCACTGGCGATTAATCCTGGCATAGTCACCCGAAATATCCAGGTTCCCTTGAGATCTCCTCACAGATGAACTGTGGAACACAGATCAGTCCCGTTTCTGGCACTCCCCCACCCCCCACCCCATCACAGGATTTTCCTGGACCTGCTTGTATATGCACCTTTTTTGGGGGGAAAACACTCCAATGGGAGCTAATAGGAGATGGGGGCTACACATTTGAAGGTCCATAACTTTGGCCCCCATGAACCAAACTTCACAAAGCCTGGGTAGCATCATCAGGAGAGTCTCCTACTGATACCACCCAGGTTTTGTGATGCTTGGTCCAGGGCGTCCAAAGCTATGGACTCCCAAAGGGGGTGCTCCCATCTCCCATTGTTTCCAATGGGAGCTAATAGGAGATGGGGGCCACACATTTGATGGTCCATAACTTTGGCCCCCATGAACCAAACTTCACCAAACCTGGGTAGTATCATCAGGAGGGTCTCCTAAAGATACTCTGAAATGTTGGTGCTGCTAGCTTAACAATTGCACCCCTGACAGCAGGCACCCCTCCCCCCATGGGGCAGGCCTAGATGTCTATCGCTAGAAACATGCTGCAATAAGAATGTTGGAACCTGGATGAA
Source organism: Sphaerodactylus townsendi (assembly GCF_021028975.2). NCBI lineage: Eukaryota > Metazoa > Chordata > Lepidosauria > Squamata > Sphaerodactylidae > Sphaerodactylus > Sphaerodactylus townsendi. The sequence continues at coordinate 23,367,841 of NC_059426.1, read as the reverse complement.
AAGGTGCCAATTCTTTTGCAACTTGGGTGTATCTAGACTAAATTTTCAGTGGGAATTCGGCCATATAGACATAGTCTTCTACATATCTCCTAAAACAATCAATGACGTGGAACAGAGGTGATGAAATACAGAAAAACTGATGCATCGTTGCTGTGCATGGCTTAATACTTCCCCCATTCTTGCCCCTGTTTGGACATAAATTCCATTAAACTGTGTTTGATGTTTTCATTGTTTGCTTGTTTGTTTTCGAGGTTATACTTGAGGCCATGGGGAATCCTCAGCTTATTGAGCTAGACCTGAGGGGACTAATGCTCAAATCCCTGCTCACGATAAAAATCACTGGATGATGCTAGGTCAGTTATTTCTTCTGAACATAAACTACCTCACAGGATTGGTGTGAGGACAAATAGAGGTGGGGAGAACTGTGTATCTTGTCGTGAGGTCTTTGGAAGACGGGTGGAATCTAAACATAACTAAATAACACAGAGATATTTCTCCTCCTGCCATCTTGCGAACAAGTCAGTTTAGCATTTACACAGTGTGCAGATAATAAAGCTGTGCTCCATAACATAATGGTAGAGATTACCATCATTTCCCTGGGGACGACAATAGTGACATTTCTTTGCTGCCTCTCAGTTGCCTCCAGTGTTATAGTCTGTGTTTGGCTTTGCTTGGAAAGGTCATGGTGATGAAAAGTAGCCACAGGTGCGACGGAACTTTTCCAACATTCAGAGGCTGCAAATGGAAACCAAATTTTCCAGAAGGCGCCAGAGCCAAGAGACTTCCTGTATAACTCATCGAGGATGATTGCTAACGCTGTAAAACTAGGTCGTTATTTGCATGGTGCTGCTGGTTATCTATTTGGACTTCAAATCATAGCATTAGGGGAAAGACTGGCTCAGTGGCCAAGCATCTACTTTGTATGCAAAAGGTCCAAGTTCAGTCCCTGATATGTCTAGTCAAAAGGATGAGGAATGTTGTAATGAGCCCTTTGCCACTTGAGTAGACAGATCAAGACAGCTTCAGGTGTTCGACTTGCCTTTTATGTATCAAGCACTTTTTTGGTAATGTGATTCTCCACACCCCTCCAGTTAGGTAAAACAGTTAACTGTCCGGGCCCTGCGGGACCTTGGTGAGTTCCACAGGGCCTGTAAGACTGAGTTGTTCCACCAGGCTTTTGGGGAGGCTGGCCGCTGATGGCACCCCCCCCCCCTTTAACTAGGTGGCCCCTATTGCATCTATGGGGCCTTCCGTTCCCCTTTCCGGGTGTGTGTGTGTGTGTGTTAAATTGTCGGATGCTGTTTATTATGTATGTACACTGTATTTACTTGGTTTTAGTTATTTTAATGTTATGGAGCTATATTTATTTTTTATATTTGCAATTTTGATTATGCTCTTCCTGTATGTTGTGTTTTCTTCTATGCTGTACACCGCCCAGAGCCCTTTGGGGGTGGGCAGTATATAAAACAAACAAACAAACAAACAACAACAACACTAAATCATGTAGTTGTTTCCATTTTATTGTCCAAAGAGAGACATGCACTAACAGAGGCCCTTTCCACACAGCAAATGTATAGTAGGTTGCATTCGAGATAAAGTAACCTGCTTTCCTGTTTTTTGGGTTTGCATTCATTCAGGCAGGCAGCGATTGGAGTGGGCCAGAGAGAGCGAGAGAGAGAGAGAGAGAGAGAGAGAGAGAGAGAGAGAGAGAGAGAGCAGTAACGCTAATGTTAGGAGCCACATATTTTTTGATGATGTTATTAGTGGTCAGACCAGTCCTAGGATCCTATGGGGCAGTTATGAGAATGTCAACACCTGTCCATGTTATGTGGACAGTGTGCTGAGTATGGATATCTGGTTCAACATGGTTCTAGACTAGAGGGAACAAAATGGAGTCCAGGCAGAAGACAGCTGGCATTCAAAGAGGCTGACTCAATACTTTACTTTCTCAGGCTCTGTATGCCTGCAGCATTCTTGTGTGCAGGCAATATTTTTCCCCTTTTAATAAAAGCCTCTTTTTAAAATCAAAGTTGTCCTCGTTATTTCTGGGTCTAATCTCCTAAGAAGGACCCTGGTAGACAATGGGGGAAAATCCTAGAGTTGCCCATCTCTTGCTTCACCATCGTATATAAATTTTCCCCACAATTAGCTATCAGAAGGCAAACCACCAATCTGGGTAACAATGTCACCTTGTAGTTTTTAACACAGACCCCCCCCCCCGCCCCCGCACCTCACCCCAACTCAATAAATACACTTGGGATACTTCTGCATACAAATGCACAACTAGATAGCAAGCAGATGGTTGACAGGTTGTTTAAATTTACTCTCCTCTCCAGAATGAATTCTGCTTTTCACATTTGCTTTTCAGACACTCATCCTCTGTGCTTACTGAACCTGAGATACAAGTTGCTTCTTGCAAAATCATAGACAGATGTAAGCTTCAGCAGGCAAGTTATAAGCCCTTCTAGGGGTTCAACTGAATGGTTGACAGCTGTAGACTGTTAACTGTTAGTGGAGAAAGGAAAACGTTGTGTTCAAGCATCTACACCCATGGTTGTGTTGGACAGAAATGTGGATCATTCCACAAGCAAGAAACATTGACTGGCTTGTAAAGAATGGCCTCTGTTTAGAACTGGACTCTACATACTAGATTAGTTCTACTGGGCTCTAACCTGGACAACAGACAGAATACCCCAATCTCATCGTATATCAGAAGCTACCAGTGCTTCTTTTAGATCCCTTTCAATCCCTGTGGCTAAAGGCAGTTTTGAGTAAACTTGCGGGCCTGGGTTTTTCACCTCACCAACTGTTAACTATGGGATATGATTTGGCAAAATGGACTTTGAAACAAAGGATCTCAGACACTGAGCAGCAGACTGATATTGAAAGGGTGCTCTCTGTCCAGTCCACTATTAATACAAGTTATATGGTGAAACCAGCTGCTTATTTGTCACAAGCTGAGGTACATAGTCTTAGCAGTACTTTTATGCTTTCTAGGTGTTCCATCCTCCCATCTGTGGTTTTACAAGGGCATTTGCCCAAAGGCAAATATTGCGGGCAAAAATAGAAGTGCAGTGAGCATTTTTGGTGCAGAATAGCACTGGTAATCTCTAAACTATAGAGATCAGTTCCTCTGGACAAAATGGCCACCTTGGAGGGTGGACTTTATGGCGTTATTTCCCATTGAAGTCCCTCCCCTCTCCAAGCCCTGCCCTCCTCATGCTCCGCCCCTCAAATCTCTGGGTATTTCCCAGCCCAGAGCTGGCAACCCTAAGAATCACACACCTGCTGAGTTCCCTCCTCTCCCCAAATTCTGTCCTCCACAATCTCCACCTGCAAATCTCCAGGAATTCACCAAGCCAGAGTTGGCAACCCTATGTGTAGCAGTGTAGCACCATCTCCCCGTATGGGCGGCCGGCCGCCCCACCACAACCCAAAAAACTTTTTTTGCACCAGGTCTTGAAGTCAGTATTTGGACCCAGGGGGAAGGAGGACGGGTGTGGGGGTGATTTTCCGTCCTCCACATGACTAAATGGCAGCAGCCCAGAGACATTTGACCCCATATCCCCCTGGTTGGTACGCCCCTGGTGGCATTGAATAGAAAATAGTTTCCTAGTAAAGCCACTTCTGCCTTGAAGTCATAATTTAGCTAAATAACACTGGGGTGCGGGTACAATAATCCTAAAAATGTTATTACTGTTCTTGGTACTCTTTGCATTGGAATATGTTTTTTTACGATGAAGTATGTTAATGAGCATGTTGAAATGTCTCTCAACACCGTCGCTGCAGTGAAGTGATGCAGTTAGGACTACTTGTTCCAGTGCCTTTCTCTCTACTGTTTCTTCTTTCTAAGCAATGAGCTAAGCAGACAGCTGCATTGTGCTGTTGTGAATTTCCTGTGCTGTGCAGGGGGTTGGACTTGATGACCCTTGAGGTCCCTTCCAGCTCTATGGTTCTATGGCTTAGGCTTCATTCTCTACAATATCTTTCCTGACGATGGCAGAAATCTCCAAGTAGATGTTTGGTAAATAGCCAAGCCAACTCTGTAGGGGAAGAGCTGGCAGAGAACTTCTCATTAATAAATGTGGATTTGGGCAGGGGGCGGGGAAGAAGAGATCTTGGACTTCACTGCAGTCCTTGGACATGGAGAAGGCTGCGGGAAAAACCCAGGGAAATGCAGGCACTAAAAGCAATTGTTAACTGTGCTGGAGCGTCCATTGAAAGAGACATGAGGGAAACTGCAGGGATTACCCACCAGAATGCCTGAGCTCTCTGTAATAGCTGGGGTTGGTTCCATTCCAAGTTCTTGGTAATTAGATCACAAAGGGAGGAAGGCCATCAAAATCATTTAGACTGTTTGAATGCAAATGGACTGCCGCTGAACTGGGCGAGGGGCCTGGGGGGAGACTTCAGGCCTGCGTGTGCTTTGAATGTCTACAGGCTCATTTATACCATTTACCAGGCGAGAGAAAGGACAATCGCTCCTGAAAAATATCAAGATGTTCACACCTTTTTTAAAAAAAAGTTCACGCAGGATTCAAAACCGTGGTACAATAACTGCTTTTGCAGATCATATTCATATAACAGCTGCTTGTTCGTACAACATTTGTTGAGTGCCAAAACTGAAGTGGAAAAGGGGGTGACGCAAAGGAGAACAAACCTCTGCCTTTACGTTTGTGTGTGTGTGAAGTCACAGTCGACTTAAGGCAATCCAGCAGGGTCCTCAAGGCAAGAGGCTAGCAGAGGTGGCTTCCCATTGCCTTCCTCTGAATAGTGACCCTGATACTTCTCTGTGGTCTCCCATCCAATTACTAACCAGAGTCAACACTGCTTAGCTTCTGAAATCTTCCAAGATCAGGCTAGCCTGGGCCATCCAACTCAAGCTGTCTTTACACAGTCATGGGGGGAAATTTAATTTTTGCAGGCAAAGCATCTACATGCATAAAGGAAACTGTGTGCTGAAATGTCTTCTTCAACACAGTAATGGAGGAACTGTGTCAGGCTTTGCACCAAGACACCATAGAAAGAGGAGAGTTACAAGGGTAATACAGGAGACTGTCCTGAAATTGGTCACGGGTGGAGTTGCCAACCTCCAGCTAGGGGCTTGGATTTTTGCTGGAATCACAACTACAGAGATCTGTTCCTTGGGGATGGGGGATGACTGCTTTGAAGGCTAGACTCTATAGTGTTATACCCTGTGGAGGCCCCTCCCCAGAGGCTGTTATAGAGGGCAATGCAAGTCTGCAGTTCTTTGCCTTGTAAAAAACTAAGCATTTGCTTTGGGTAATTCCTTTTTGTCATTGCTGAATTAGCATGACCCCCAGGGAGAATTGGTTTTTCCTACTGCAAAGTTTGTGGCACCCCTCATGACACATTTATTTAGGTTGTCTTGCTTGAAATTTGTACCCTTTCCCCTTGTGTTCTGTTCTAGATTTGTGGTGGTCAGAAGGGCCATCGAGTTGCAGGTGACACCCATAGGGTTTTCAAGGGAAGAAACAAACATAGGCCGTTTTTTTACAGCGAAATAGCACCGCTGTTATCATGGGGAATATCCCAGTGCAGCCTGGAATTCTTCACGGTTCATGAAGCTGCACTGGGTCAGCTCCTGCGTTGCACCACCATTTTCCCTTTTCCCCGTAGCTTTCAAAAACTGCCAAATTGGAGGTTCTTTTGAAATGCCCCGTGTGACTCCACTTGTCTCTGTGAGCTTCCACTGCCATGAAAACACCTTCCTGTTCGGGGCACTTTCAAACACACACACACACGCACACACACACACACGCACACACACACACACACCATCTAAAATCCATGAGCGTTTGAGAGAATCACCCCCCTCCCATTCAGGGGACTTTCAAACCCCCCCCCCCATCTAAATCCATGTGTGTTTGAGAGAATCGTCCCACCTCCCATTTGGATCACTTTCAAACACACACCCCTGTCTAAATCCATGTGTGTTTGAGAGAATCGTCCGTTCTGTTCAGGGCAATTTCAACCTCCCACCCTGTCTAAAATCCAAGGTTTCTCCCTCACACCCTGGGTCATGCATAAACAGCAGGGGCATTATGTCCCAGCCCTGGCTCAACTCCCAGGAAGAACCGGCAAGCCGTGCAGAGTAAAAAACCGGGGGGGAAACACCATGGCATGTAAGATCCCCAGGGCATAATGACCCGAGCAAAAACGGCCACAGATTACTTGGAAGCAATTCCTAAAGCTACTACTGTAACTTCCAGATTTTCCCTGGGAGTGATATCATCATGCCTGCAATGCCAGTGAGTTTTCTTAACATTTTCCCCTGCAACTGCTTAGAGTGGAGGTGGGCAATGAGAGTTCGGGGTGGAGGATCCTCCACTGGGGGCCTGGCCATCCTAGACATAAAGCCTCCATATAACACATTTTCCCCTCCAGCGGCCTTAGTTTTCCTCTGCCCTTTTGTGTCTGCACCTGGTCCTCTTTTGTCATAGGTCATTTCCCCACTTACCATCTGCTGTGCACTACTCTCGCCAAGTAGCACGGGGTCCTGCGGCACTCCCCACTACAGGGGCGGCGACAACACAGCCGCCCCAACGCTGCCGCTCTCGCGCCCCCTCAGTGCACATCATTCCTGGCGCTCCTCATAACAGCGCCTTTTGGTGACCCCGCGCAGAGCGTGGGGTCGTGGGGAAGCCCGGGAGTGAGCCAGAAATGACGCGCGCTCAGAGTAGCGCGCAGCAAAGGGTGGTCGATGGTAAGTGGGGAAACGACCATACTCTCACTCCCAATTTCTAGTTGTTGGAGTGAGAGCAACTCAGCATGCCTAGACATGGTGGGGGGGGGGTGCTATATCTCTCTAAGTTTAAGAGTTATCTCTTGGTGGGAAGATTCCACTCTTCGTCTGTACCTGGGAGCTGACCTCCGACCCTCCTCCTCCTTCTCTCTCAGTAGCCATTGTTCTTTGTCTCACTTTCCACATGGACCTGCACGGAGTCATTTCTACAGGTGTCTCCTGTAGAAGCAAACATTCCATACCTGCACTCACACAATACCAAAATAGCTGGCCACTTATATGGGGAAGTGTATTCTTTAGATTAGGATGTCTATCTTTCTTTCAACTGCAACAAGAATGTGAACAGAATCTACTTGAATAAATGTAAGGCTCATTCCGCACATGCAGAATAATGCACTTTCAAACTGCTTTCAGTGCTCTTTGAAGCTGTGCGGAATAGCAAAAGCTACTTGCAAACAGTTGTGAAAGTGGTTTGAAAACGCATTATTTTGCGTGTGTGGAAGGGGCCTAAGTTTTACCCTTTTTTTGCAATTTACTTCCTGGGAGGACTGATTTTTACTGCACTCAATATCATATTTCCATGACGGAACAAACTGCTTTTTAACCAATATACCCAATGCCATTGTTACCCTGCATGTTTACACTGTTATCCTTAGGGACTGAATTGTACTGGAATAGTGCCTCCCTGATTTAGGTCAGTTTTTCTTCTGGAATTAGTTTAAAAACTGCTCTGCTGCCTTTTTGTTATAAAATGCCAGCAGTCTGATTCCCTTTTTTGGTTCAAATGAAACCTGTTTCTTTTCTACAGGTTCATCTTGTCCCAGAAGGTTCCCTAGTGCCTAACAAATCCAAATCCTTCATCTGACATTTCCTCCTTGCATTGAAACCCTGAATTTGTGCCTCTTTAGTTGGCCCTGCACATGGAACCAGTAATTATTCGGAGAATGTTCCCTTTCAGGTACAAATAATGTGTCCTATTGCTTTAGGACTTGTAGCCAAACAGACGTGATGACAATTACTTATCTCTGGTCCATTGACAAAAAGTGAGTTTCAGCCTTTTACAACACATTGGCAGGGATCTAGCCAAATGTTTCCGGGGTGCAGAGCATCCTTCTGTCACATTCAGAAGGTGGAAATGCTTCTATCTGCAGATATATTCAGCTAATTCAATCCATTGTTTGTGCAACCTTAAAACGGCATCCTTTAATAACACCCTTCCCCCCTCCCTTTCAGATGTTAACCACAGGATGGAAGATACGTTTTTAGTTTTTAATACCAGCGCAACTTCATGGGTGTAACTTCCACTTCCTTTCCCGCTCAGCCCAAGACAAATTGAGGTAGCACAATTTGCAATTTATAGATGGGTGGAGGTAAGGGATTTTGCTATGTCAGTTTAAAACGTTATTAGTCACAACTAACTTTAGCTGGATTTAGAGTTAATTGTAACTTCAAGTGTCTACTTTAATATTTTGTGAGGGTCTTTTGAATTTTCTTAGGACATTATCAGAAAACACTTTCCAAAATAGCTCACTCCTAGCCCTAAATTTACCTAAAAGAAAAACAACCCTGAATGTAAGCTGATTTCCCTAAAAAGGCTTTATTAGATTTTTTTAAACATACAAAATCATATACATTAGTATTCTGTTAGTATTCTGATTTCCCTAAAAAGGTTTGCTTTATTAGAAGATGTTTTGAAAAATATACAAAATCATATACATTAGTATTCTATAAAGAATTGAAACAATTAAAAGGAGACTTCTCCTTTGTTACAAGTACTTCTGGTTATACAACTTAAATCAGAGCAGGCACAATTCTTTATCCACAAGAAAAAAATGAAGAAAGAAAACATAATTAAATTGTTAGATTATTAAAATTGTGAAATTACTAAAAATTAGAAAAATTAATATTTTGCCTTAATCTAGTGTAATACTATTTTTATAAGTGCTGTACATAACAGTAACTTGCATGTGACGTTAAGTCAGACCCCGCCCCCAAGTCCCGCCCTCGGCCTCAGTGCTTATAAAAGCACCTCTTGGAGGACAGAGGATGGCAGTCTCTTCTGCTCTCCCCAGAGGGGAGGGCAGAAGCCAGGCTGCCAGCTCCTGGACTCCCAGGAGCCCAGGGGGGCGGCATCCTCAGGCATCCTTGGCCCAGCCCATGTCAATGATGTGGGTGAGGCTGAGGGAGCCTGAAGATGACAAAGCAACAGACTTCCTGCTGCCTTGTCGTCTTCACTCCAGACCTAGTCATGTGGGAGGCCAATTTTGTGCCCCTAATGTGACCATATTAGTGGCTCCTGGGGATTAGGGGTACCCCCCATCCCCTGGCAGATACGCCACTGCACAGGAGACACTGTGTTTCCATGCAAACCACACAGCCAAGAATCCCCCCACCCCAGAATTTCCCCATCCGAGAATCCCCACCCTCCTACTGGCACAGCATGGAGGCTGCCTACTAGAGATTCTACTCTAATGGCAGCTGCCTGTGGAATCCACCATAATGGTGGGTGGAAGCCGGTGGGAATTGAACTCTACAGCAAACAGGAAGTGTTTGAAACCCAGGTTAAAGGGAAAAACTCTCTAATTTAGTGACTTCCATTCAACCCAAGTTCTGGCAAATATAACGAGCTGGAGGTGAAATGAGTTCTGTGGGAACTTCCCTCTCCCCAAAACACTTTTAAAAAGGGGCTCAACCCATTAGATCTGGCCTGTGTGGAAACAGCTGCAGTCAATAGATTGCACTGAAGCGGAAGACCTTTTCAAAACATTTCAGTCAGAGAATCATTTTAAAAGGGGATTCATTTAAAATGTTTTGAGGCTGGAAATAGAACATTTGAGGTAAAAACAATGTGGGAAGTGCTTTATTTCCGACCTCAAAATGTTTGTGTGAAAAGGACCATGGGTTTCCACAGTTTTTTAAAAAATCACTGACCAAGCATATGGTGATCCAATGCAGACTGGGAGAGGTGGGGATTTAAACCTTCACCCATGTTGTTTTTCCAAGTCCAGGGAAGCAACTATGGGCCCTGTTGGTTGGGTACTGATGGAGTACACCTCAGTTTCTCAGTGGGGCAAATTGTGGTTCACCGGGGAAAACAGCAAGCGAGAAGGCCAAAAATGCTCTTCTTCTCATTCCACGGTACAATCTGAAACAAGCCCTTGCAAATTAATGTGTTGGAATGCATAGCACTGTAATACTTGAAAATGGGAAGGGTTTTATATAATGTCTGTAGTGCTGTCCACACTGATGTCTATGGGGCTACCTCTTGAATTTCTCCAGTCCAGCCAAGAGGTGAATGATTACCTGCAACATCAGATGACATGCAGATCTTACCTATGTGTTTAGCAATATTATAGTATCAGCTCCTCTAGGCCTTCTGACATTGATAAGACATTGTTATTGATATCAATTGGAATTGATTGGACTGCCCAGTATCAGGTATATATTTATAAAGAGGGACTTGTAATCATGCTCTTAATTTGTCATGCTCTAGAAATACTAAACTGGCATTTGAATGCAATTTGATTTATTTCCAGCTGGCCTGATATGTCTCGTATTTTACAGTGTTTTCATACAATATATCAAAACCAAAAGATGTTTCAAAAGGCCTAAAATAACTCAAAATGTGGTCCTTATAAAATGACTTATTATTATTTGTATTAGGACCTGGAAATCGTGGTGCATTTTTTCTCAGTAGTGCTTCTTGGATTTTGGGCTTTTTAATCTCATAGACCACCAGTCGTTTGTGGGCCCCCTCCTGATTCAAAGTGTTAGCAGGAGTGTTTTGCTGAAGAAAAAACGCACAAAGGTATCTTATTAAATAATGTCACAAACATGAAGTTCATTATTATGCAAATGCCATCCTCAAAACAGATTTGTTAATTGCAAGGCATTTGCATAATTAATGAACTCTCCAATGAATAATGCCTTTGCAGATTTGTGCAGCATTGTTTTAAAATAAATTATAAAATACATGTCAAATGAAGAGTGCTTTTTAGAATCCCACGGCATTGTTGGAAAATTAATTACCAAACGCTTGTCACATTAAAATGAGTTTGTAGTTTTTACACTGTTAGTCCAAAATTAATCACAAAATGAAATGTCAGTATATTAAAATAAACAACTTGGTTCCCTTCTCCCCCCACCTCCAAAAGTGGGGTCTAGCTAAACTTTGAATATGTTTTTGGTTATATGGATTCCAGCTTTTATTTCATTATGTTGATATAACTGTCTAGGTAGCTGTTAGCATATTAATATCTCAAGAAAGGAGATTGAATTAAGTTTATTATATTGGATTTCTAATCTCAAATAATGCTGATGATGAATGTAATACATGAAAAAGCATGACCAAAGAAATGCCAAGATTTATTAGCTACAAAAACAAACCACACATATTGACCAGAAACCAAAGGATACGAAACTTGTATTTGGTCTACATCCCAGAATTTCATGTGTGTATTTTTCCAACCACAAATTCCTTGAGCTGTATTACTAACCCTTAGAAATCCTGTCTCAAAACTCTTCAACCACGTTGAGCTGACAGACACCTTTGGAATTTTGAAGAGGGTGTTAAGTGCCACCCCAAAATGGCTGCCACAGAAGGTACACCAAAACCCAAAATGGCTGCTACTTTGATCACATGGCAATGATGTTGAACGCTTAAAGCTGGCTCATTCAGAATCTGTCAAGGCTCATACTATTTGCACTTAGACTCCTCATCAGAGCATCGGTGAGAAAGCATATAACACTTATATTATGACAGCTATCCTGCTTGCTGGTAGAATTCCAAGCCAGGTTCAAGATTTGGGTTATAACCTTCAAAGCCTTGAGCGATCTGGGACCCTCATGTCTGCAGAACTGTACAACCCTATATTGCCTGCGGAGGACACTCTGGTCCTCCAATAGAGGCTCCTGGTCCCAAGGACATCAGATTGGCCTCAACCAGAGCCAGGGCTTTTTGGCTCCAGCCTGGAGATGGAATCATGCCAACAACCATACCTTCTTCTGTGTGGAACCACAGGCAGCAGCTTGATAGGGTTTTGCTTGCAAGATATTTCTTCAATCCATACCAAGAAACAAGGAGATCCAGCTTCTGACCTTTTCCAATGTATTGCGTAACAGGTGTCCTTTAAGCTCTTGGCACAGGACAAAATTCATTGGCCAAAATTATCAGAAAGGAAGCCATGTAAACTGAGACCCCTCCCCTTTCTCTAGTTCGCTTATTTAATTTGACAGAAATTATCTTGCTAAGTCAACATGGAGTAATGGTTAAGAACAGTGGAATCTGGAAAACTGGATTTGATTCCCCCACTCCTCCACATGAGCGGCAGACTCTTATCTGGTGAACTGGATTTGTTGTAAGGCTGAACACACTCAGACAAAGCTAACTTGAGAAAAGGAACTTTATTGATTTATGTCGCCCTAACTACAGGGTGCTGGAGCTGAGGATTCGTGTCCTCAGTTCCAGTATTTATTTTATTTCTGAACTCAACAACAACCAATCAGCTTTCTCCCCCTGCCCAGTCTCTGACCTCTCATTGGCCGTGAAGCTCTGGTGGGATGTAGCTTCTCAGTTTGCGTTCCTGCTCTTTTTGGGAAAAGGTGGGAGCCGGTGCATGCTGGGAGTTGCAGTCCTGACATTTGTTTCTACTCCTACATATAACCTTGGGCTAGTCATAGTTCTCTCAGAACTCACCATAAGGTGTCTTTTGTGGGGAGGGGAAGGGGATTGTAAGCCTCTTTGAGTCTCCTTACATGAGACAAAAGCAGGGTATAAATCCCAACTCTTTTTCTTTTTCTTCGGTATAATGAAGAGTTGTGTGAACGCACCTAGAAGCAGTCCTTAATATCCAACGTATAGAAAATCTCATCTGTTCAGAGATTCCATCCATATTTTCTTTCTCTCCCTTCCCCACACCAATATTATATCATTATTATAACTTAATTCATTAGAGTTAAACCTGTTGTGTGAATTACTTCCCCAATAAATACAGGTGAAAGTACTAAATTGCATCAGGGACTAAATGTCCCCATGGGTTCAATAGTTCTGGAAGCTACTGAACACTATGCAGAATATTAGAAGAATTAAGTTATTAAAAGCAATCACAACGATCCTGGAAAACAAGATAGTGAGGATAGTCTGTGCCCAGATTTTAAAAGACATTAGTTGCAAATCTAAAACTGTTTTCCTGGGTGTAAGCCCCACTGATTGAAATGGGAGTTACTTCTGAGAAGGATGAGTTATTTGGGTGAATATATAATCTAAATGTATTTTGTCACAGCAACCATGCAAAACAAAAACACTAGAACCTTAGAATTTATGTTGATTTATAACGTAGGGTCAACAGACTATGAGGAAAAACTGCTTTGGATGGGAAAATTCTTTCCTGAGGAGACTGCATTTGTAGGTAAGGAGTATTTGAAATAATTGGGGAATGTCTTTGATAATGGCTCATGATCATTAATTATCAATGTATGTATATATACTAGTAGATTTTTGATTAGTAAACCTAATACATATGACTTCTTTAGTTATATAAGTGTTTTGGCAAGAGAAAATCACTGTGTGAATTAAAGTTCAGTGTAGATCCATCTCCCTGTCTTTTAAAAGTCACACATAACAATGCCAAGTATAAAAAGCTTACAGTGGACTTATTCCATAGTAATCTCCTGTTTAAAATCACTTTCAACATTATCCTCTGCAGAATTACTCCGATCTAAGCCCATTCAATTCAATGGGGTTGGACTGAAGTAACTTTGTACAGGATTGCACTGTTAGTTTCTTTTGGATTAGATCTTGTCCATTTCATTAACCTGTAGAAAGGGTATTTTCCATCCTCCTTTCTTGCTTTTTAATCCACTCTAGCCTGATTTTGTGAAGATTAATTTTAGATTGAAGTTCTTCAGGGTGATCCTAAGCAGACTTACACTCATCTAAATCCAATGGGCTTAGAAGAATCTAGGGCTGAGACCTACATTCATAGCCATAATAGGCAACCCACCAATACATAGATGACAGTGTCTCGTGTGATAGCTTGATTCTGTTCTGTTAAAAAAAAACACAGAACAGTGTTTCAAAGACTGATAGTACATTTCCCATTTCTTGGAAACACACCATACAAGTAAACAGAAACCTTGTGTTACATTAAAAACCAGCAACATTTTATTCCAGCACACCCTTCCATGGATTAGAACCTACTTCTTCATTTGCAATGAGTAGAACCTCACTATGCAGACATTAGGGAGTCACAATATTTAAAAAAAATACAGGGAGCAATGCCATCATGTAAATTTCCCCCCATCTTTCCTTTATTTTATGTCCCCCAAACTATACTGATTGATTCTTTTCATTACTCCTTCATTTTGCCCTTTTGGGGGAAATTTCTTTGAATTTGATTTGAGGGCATCAGAGGAAGTGCATTTCTCTTCCCACCCATTTTCTTTTCACGGTCTGAAAAGATATCTTGGAAGGGAGATTGGACTTTGGAGGCAATACCAAACATATTTCCTCGTTGATATAGCAGCAATGGGGCGTGGTATGTGTGGTCTAGATTGAGGAAAAGGCATGGAGGGAAGAGTTAAGCTCTTACACACACACACACACACACACACACACACACACACACACACACACACACACACACACACACACACACCCTTTCATCTGGTCTTATTTATTCATTTGGTTGGTGCATTTGTATCTTTGTTCTCCAGAGACCTCCCCAAAGCAGATAATTTAAAAAGAAAAAAGGTTAAATCCCTAATAATATCTACAAAGGATGTAATTTTCAAATCACCTGTACAATAGTAGGACTTTACCATGCAGTCATAAGAGTAGGAATGCCAGCCTTTAGAAGAGGAGGAGGAGGAGGAGGAGGAGGAGGAAGAGGAGTTTGGATTTATGCCCCACCTTTCTCAATGTGGCTTACAAGCTCCTTTCCCTTCCTCTCCCCACAGCAGACACCAGATAAGCTTCTGCCACTCAGGTGGAGGAATGGGGAATCAAACCCGGTGTAGATGGGACCTGAGTATCCCCCAGAATTATAGCTCATCTCCAGGCTACAGATACAGGGTTCTTCTGGAGAAAATGGAGGCTCAGGCTGTATGGCATTGCACCCCACTGAGGTCTATGTCCGCCCCAGGCTCCATCCCCAAAGCTCCAGGAGTTTCAAAACCTGGATTTGGCAACATTTCTCCTCACCATCCCCTGTCAGTAGCCAGGAAGGACCTGGCAAAAATAACTAGGGAATGGGTTTTAATTTAATATTTCTTAAATGTGTCTGTCAGGGCTACCAAGTGCCAGGTCAGTCCAGTGGTTTCTTGGAATTATGTCCAACCTCCAGACTACAGAGGTTAGTACTTTGGAAGCTTTGGAAAGTAGACAAAGCATGACATGACATTGTCCCTGAGTTCCCTTCTTCCCCCAAATTCTGCCCTCCGGAGGCATTGTCTTCAGGAAATTTCCAAGCTGTAATTGCCAGCTGGTGTATATGGGCATGCACATATAGCAAAGTGCAAAAGGGAAGTTGAGAAGCCAACTCCGGAATCAGATGACCTTCAATTCTTCAAGAAGCTTCACTTAAAGAACGGTAGATTGTATCTGTTCCTGCTGTGGCAGCCTAAAATAAGTGTAATATGTTCCAGATTGGGGAGGTCTATTTTCTACTCAAGAATAATCGTGGATTATTTATCATGGATAAACTAAGCTAAAGCCTCTCCCATCTCTACTTGACATCACTGCTCTGTCTTTTTAAGCATTTTTCCCTGAGTCACTGACCTAGAATGAAAAGAGCTTAAAGTTAAGGGTTAAGAGTCAAAGACATAAACACTCCTCACCCACACACTCCTTAAAACATCACCATCAGCTTTATACACAAACACTAAAGATATTCTGCATATTGGATAGAGTGTTGGACTAGGTTCCTGAAAGGCCTGGAGTGGAATTCCCACTGACATGGAAGCTCACCGATCAGTAATACATACCCAGCTTAACCTATGTGCAGTCATCCCAAAAAGTCCCACCTCTCCTCCAGGACTTTGAAGCAATCCTTGTGATTTTAGTTTCATGCAAATCCAAATTATTGTCAGCCAATCAGAGCTCATGGAACTCCACTTGGTATGAGCCAGCTACAGCTTTAAAAGGTGATGAAAAACTTTTTTCTTCAGACACAGATTTTGGTGGCTGCGGATAATTGTGGTGTAGCGCAGTAAGCTGCGATATTGTAGTCAAAGCTCTGCTCATGGCCTGAGTTCAATCCCAATAGAAGTCAGTTTCAGGTAGACGACTCAAGGCTAACTCACCTTTTCATCTTTCTGAGGTCGGTAAAGTGAGCGCCCTGTGTGATGGGGTAAAGTGTAGATGACTGGGGAAGGCAACCCCAAACCACCCCATGAACATAATCTGCCTAGTAAACATTGTGATGTGATGTCACCAATAGGTCAGTAATGACGCACTGCTTGCACATGGGAGCTGCTTTTACCTTTTAGGAAAGAAAGCTTGTTTCTGTGAGACACAGAGCCAGGCCATTTTTGCACAGTCAAAATATCCCCAGGTGAGCACGGAAAATATCCCTGTGCAGCTGGGAATTCTGCACAGCTCCTGAAGCTGCACAGGGTCTGTCCTGGTGTTGCCCCATGATATTTACCTTAGCCTGGGATTTTCAAAAATTGCCAGTCTGGAGGTTATTTTTAAAAATTCCAGTGTGACCCAGCTTGTGCCTGCTACTGTGCAAAAGCCAATCAGGAGCAGGACCAATTTATTTTTCCTGTCCAGCTGCCTGATCTTCCCACCGGTGTCCATTCAAACTGCCACTCAAAAACAATTGCCAATTAGAACGCGGGATGCCAGGCAAGCTCACAGGTGTTTGCAGCTGCCACTCAAAAGCAACAGCCAATCAGAACAATCATTTGGTATATTTCCCTCAGTACAAGCTTTATTTTAAATCAATTAGCAGACCTATTCACTACCAGTTTTCTCCCTCTGACAGCAAAATCTTATTTTAAACCATTAAAAACACAGATCAATTTTTTCCATTCACACAGCACATACACAAAAACACCAATCGGGAGCAGACCAAGTTTATTTTTCCCGCCTAGCCACCTGATCTCCCTGCCTAATGTCCATTCAAGCTGCCACTCAAAAACAATAGCCAATCAGAATGTGATACACCAGGCAACCTTACAGGTGCTTGCAGCTGCCACTCAAAAACAACAATCAGAACATGGGACACTGGGCATGCTCAGACATGCTTCCGAAGTAAATACAGAAGTCCAGCTCATGCACAGCAAACTGGACCATTTCCTCCTGGTCCTAACTCTGCTCCTGGGCAGAAGCAGGGAGCCGTGTGTAGACAGAAACCGGGATTAAAAAACCCATGTATATATGATCCCGGTTCAACCCCAGTGTAATTCTGCCATGCAAAAAAGGCCCCAGACATTCCTAACTCCCATGTACAGGTTCTGTGGACATGGCCTTGTGAGTTAAAAGAGCCACCTTGAGCCTGGGAAGAATCCTCTCAATTGTATAATTGGATTCTAGTGAAACCTTGTAAATGAAGGTACTGGAGAATGGAAAATCAAATCTCTCTTCAGGGTTTATTTGCTTCACTTGAGATTCAGCTACAAGTTGTTACTTTCAGGAGGGGAAAGTTTATAACATTTGAGGTTGAAATTGAGAGTCAGTTTTATTTTATACATTGAAGCCATTGACACAAAACAGGGGATATAAATAATAAACACAAATATATAAAAATAAAAATATACATGGCTGTCCTGTCATGCCTACAATCTGAATAGATTATCTGTCAAGTATATACGTAACTTGATGTTTTTTAAATTTGATTTTAAAGACCCTTTAAAAAGAGCTTCTATATCATGGTAGTATTCAGATTTCCAAGTATTCTGTTATAAAACAATGAAGAAAATACAATCCTTTAAGCCTTTCCCAAGTATGATTGACATTCACTGTTCAGTCCAATCTCCTCCTCTGCACTTGAAATATTACATTTTATGTAGGGAATTTGGGAGGGGGAGTACTGGAAAGCTTTCTTAACTAAAAACAGTGTCTTTCAGGATATTATACTACTCTGATATATTCTCTGTATATATTCTCTATAAATTCTATATTCTCTGATAATAGTTCTATGGTAACAAATTCATTGAGCAAAATCATAAAAGACAATCTTTAGCTAGATAAATTTCATATAAAGAAAGGCTGAGAGAGACATAAGGTCTTATCTAATAAATGGGATTCTAGTTACAAATCTATAGGTTGAAAAGATGGAAAGCAAGTACATATATAGGCAATGCGATTTCAATGCCAACATCTGTCCAGAACACTGGTCTTTCACATGCTGTTTCTACCCACCACAATCTTGCTAGCTTTCTTTTCCTAACAAGCTCCAAGCTTCTATAAACATTACTCGTTCTTAGAGATTGGGATGCAGGTCAGATGTTGCTTTGGGATAGCTCTGCTTGCAGAGGTGTTTGCTTTCCATCTGCTCAATGTATGGGAAGGGGAAAGTGTTGTCAATTTGTGTTGACAGTAGATGTTTTAAGGCAACAGATGTTGAGAGGTGGTTTGCCACTGTTAACTTCTGCCTCTGAGCTTCCTTGGTGGTTTCCCATCCAAGTACTAACCAAGGCCAGCCCTGCTAAGCTTCTGAGATTTGATGAGATCTGGATAGCCTGGGCCATCCAGTTCAATGTACATATTGGTTATCATAAATCTTACTATTATTTTTTGTCTTTACTCATTTTGAGTTGTATTGGCTTTAACAAAACTACTGGATACTGAGGGCCATTGAATATCAAGATCAATAAGACAGGAAGTAGATTTCTCTTTCCCTGTCTGTATTGCTGTGGCTCTGACCACTTCTATTTTCTGGACTATGGCCCTTTCCACACGGGCCTTAAACAGCGCCCTAGGGACGGCAAAAACGCTGTCCCCAGGGAGCTGTTTGCATGGGAGCTGCGCAGCTTGCTTGCTGAAACTGCCGCTTTTCCCACCTCTCACTTCCCCAGCTGAGCCGTTTTAGGAAGGGCCGGGATGGCTGACTTCCAGCTGCTGCCGTAAGCGAACGGGCTGAGCTGCCATTTCCCGCCATCCCTCCCCCCTTTCCCCATCAACTTACCTTCTCTGCGACTGTGCGGCGCGTCGCCAAGGCCTGGAGACATGCCCTCCCCTGCCCTGAGACTCCGGTAGTTTCTGGGACCGTTTGTGCGAAAGTAAATATGAGTAAATATATGTGTATGACCCTTTGCTCATACAGGTATGGATCACGACATTCATTAGCCATAGTTATTAGCCATCTTACCTCTTGACCTCTGACTCATGGAAGCTTGTGCCACAATAAATAAGGTTAGGCAGGGAAATACAGAGATGAGTGATTACAACAGCACAATAGCCAACATGGTGTGGATCTTACCCTTAACTTTGAAGAGCAACAAGACTCCTGGTAAATTTGGGTGCAATAGATAAACAAGAATACCCCTCCCCTCGGAGCAGTTTTGCAGCAGAGAAACCAGGACCAAGATAATTCAGAAAATTACTGATGATATGAAATGTGAAGTGAATTGATGCCGATGTGAAAAAGTCCTTTGTTCCTTTTTAACCCAGCAGTTTTGGACAATTCAGTCTTGTTCTTGAAACTGACCTAGGAAGTTGGGTCGCCTTTCATCAGAGAGCTAAACTGACTTCCCTTGTTTCAGATTCTTTAACATTTGGTTTCTAGTTCTTTTTATTGATCATTAAGTGAGTAGTACTGAGCAAAAGAGAAGATGACATTCATGAGTCATAACTGAACTATTAAATATGTACAGGAAAGACAGTATAAGTTCTAGGTTTAGTAGGAAATGAACTGTATACTACAAATCACACATTGCTACCAAAAATTACATTTCTATGCCAAACTCTTTCACCCCGTGATATGCAGCAATAGTCAATTCAATTTATCTAAAATATTTCTGTCACTTTTCTACACAGTCTAGGGTCCCCGAGGAAGTGAACAATTGAAAACATTAAAACAAGGTTTTGAAATATATGGTATAAAAACTATCAAGAAAAAGATGATTTTGGATTTATACTTTGCCTTTCTGTCCTGTAAGGAGACTCAAGGCGGCTTTCAAACTCCTTTCCCTTCCTCTAGCCACAACAGACACCTTGTGAGGTAGGTGGGGCTGAGAGAGTTCTGAACAAATTGTGACTAGCCCAAGGTCAGCCAGCAGGCTTCATGTGAGTGGGGAAACAAATCCAATTCACCAGATAATAGTCTGCCACTCATGTGGAGGAGTGGGAAATCAAACCCAGTTCTCCAGATTAGAGTCTACTCTGCGCATAGAAAAACAAAACAAAAAAATGAGGGAATGCCAAACAAGTCAGATACATCTTCACCCACCAGCAGAAAAGAATCCATAATTTTGGTGCCATGACAATCAGGTTGCTACTAATCTTGTGGACACAGCCAAAGAAGGGTCCCGTAGACAATCACAGTGCTAGGGCAGCTTCATATGAGAGTAGGTGGTCTTTAAGACATATTGGTGCCAAGCCATACAGGTTTAAAGGCCAATACCAGTACCGTGAATTGGGGCTCTAGAGCAACTGGGAACTGGCAAGGGGAAAACAAGGCAGGCATGATATGACTCCTACAACCCACTCCTGTCAGCATTCTGGCAGCAGCATTTTGAATCCAGATGAAAGAGAAATCCATGGAGTGGTAATAGGGGAGTCTTGTGAGAATACCCCCTCCATCATCATTATGTGGAAAGGTACAGAGCTGTACTCCACTTTCCTCTTTCTCCACCAAGCCAACTTGTAACATTAATGTGGGCAGAAGTGGATCTAGGGAAAATGTAGCCCGGTGCAAAATCTGAGTTTTCCTCCCCCCCCCCCCTCCCATCTTGAAGTTTTGTCTTGAAGTCAGTGTATGGACCGGGGGGGAGGAGGAGGGGCGTGGAACGATTTTCCACCCCCCACGTGACTAAATGGCTGCAGCTTGGGGACAGTTGACCCCATATGTCCCATGGGGAAAGGAGGGACTTTGGGACTGGGGAGGATCCTGGCACATTTTCTGTTGTGTCAGGATAGTCATGATAGGGGGAGAGGGGATGATTGATTGGGAGTGGGGTAGGCAAGCAGCGAGTAGTATCAAGAATAGCAGTGCATGGGTGCCATATTTGTTCCTGCTTCTCTTGCAGCAGCTGCTAGGGTCTTCACACTTCCTGTGTGGATGCATCCTCAGTTTCTTTGCAGAAGAATATGTGAGAATAAGATTTCATTACTCTTAAAATATTACAATAATCCTTTTGGGGGGGAGTGGGTTACAACAAACACAGCTGCCCTTCTGAGATTAGTTTCAAACACAAGTTGCCTTATGGCATTTTGTTGTTTAAACTTTAGGGCCAAGGCAGATGGAATAGGTGTCTCTTAAATTCACCTGTGGGGTGATCTGCTATTTGCAACAGGAGTTCTCACTTCAGGACAACTTTTAACAGTGCCTTGGGGGCCTGATCCCAGTCTGCACCAATGTGGGAAGGTATGAGCCCCTGGTCTCCCCATGCTGTGGTGGTTCTGAATGGAATCAAGTCCCCCCTGGGGACTTTTAAATATTAAAAGTAACTTCCAGTGGGAACTCTGTCTGCGAAATGGTGATAAGCTCCCAAGGTGAGCTTGGGAACTCTTGTTGAGTTTGACCTTCTTTAGCTGTTACATAAGTTTTCAAGTCTTACTTCTTTTTGCTCAATGAAATCTGAAATAGTGAGCAGGTAAAACGGCTGCCTTGTTCTTACTGTGGTTTGCCACAATCCCTCCTCTCGACTGTATGGCTGACTGCCCGTGCCTGTCTTCTTCCATTACCAAAACTGACTTAGAAAAGGAAACATAAAACTTACATCCATGCAATTAAACACAAATCTCAACAAAGGAAGCCGATCAGTTTTGCCCTTGCTAGCGCCGTTAATAATCAGTCACTTATGTATTATTTTGCAGCTGATACCTCCTCTTCCCCCTGCCTCTTCCCCCTTAAAAAATTAATTGCAAAAGTTTCACAGATGTCTGCAGCAGTTGACCGGAGCTCTTGGGTTATTGCTTGTCAGACTATTAATGGGTTTGGCTAACCATGACAGTCATTACTTTCCCCCTCCTGTGAGCTACTTTCTGTGTAATTTATGCATGGGTTTTGCCAAGATTTGACAAGTTTCAGGACATTAACATAAAATTAGACTTTCAGTCTGAACAATGGGTGGTGTTAAAATTACCAGCAGGGGAAACCAATCAGGGAGAATTGATTTCCTTTGCCCTTTTTAAGTTTTTAGGACGGAAGTTTTGGCGTATTTATTCACGGAGCGCCTAAACGAGTCCACTGCAGAAGGTGGTGGGGGGAAAAAAGGTGACGTCAACTCTGTGTATGAGTTCGCTCTCAGAGTACCTTAAGAATCTTTTTAGGAAGATGGGGAGGAAGGGAGAATCCACAGCCAAATGCTTATTAGCACCATCGTAAGCAAATTTAGGCAAACAACAAACCTCGTCCTAAAATCAAGCACAGAGGAGGGGAAGTTCTGAGGGCTTCGTAGAGGTCCTTTTACTGGAGGAGAGTCGGCTTTCCGCACAGATTGCTCCATGAATGCCATTACAGAATGCGATGTGTGTGTTAATAAGCCCGGACATCTGGTAACCAGCTTTTTTCTGATTCATTAACTGACTCTGCTTCGGTGGCCAGAGGGAACGAGAGGAAAAGCTGGGAGGCTTCTGCTCCTCAAAAACAGGACCTTGATGTATGCCCCATTTCATTGACCCAGACTTAGGCTTTTAAATTTCTTTCAACATCTCGTTATTAGTATTTAAATGTGAGTGCTGGAAGATCCTTTGTAACCCATTAATATTGAAGACATTCAGCGCACATATGCATATATATACATATATGTTTAATATAAATACTTATATTAGCAAATATATTTACATATGCACATACAAATAAATGTATTATCTTTAAATACAGAAATCTTACGGACAGATTGTCTTAGAACTACAATAATTGAAACTGCGTTTTAAGATAATCTAAGATGATACTTGCTATTCCACTTTAGTTGGCTTTGAGGTCTTTCAATACGTCAACAAAATGATTATGTCAATAGACCTTCGTTAAGATTAAGAACTTGATCTGAAAGATTTCCAAAGCAAATTCAGAAAATATATGTGTCATTTGTGGAATAACAGTGTGGCTTACAATAAAGCACAATAAAAGGGTTTTTCAAATATAAACTGTTCTGTAGGAGATTGTTAAGTCTGAATGAAAAACAAAACCCCTTAAACTGCAACTATCAAATAGTGTTTCCCCCTCCCCTTTCCCCTAGATGCTTGCAAAATGGCCCCAAATGCTCCAGAGAGAATGATTGAGCAAAAGAAATCTGACTTGATAGTACATGTTGAGGGATGAAATGGACAATGAAGTTTCCATATGTTCTTTTTACACAGTAATTAGAAACTGTCACACACCGTTTCATTTTTTTAGTTTCCTTAGGCTTATTTACACGGTTGAGGTTTCCCTCAGAGTGGCTATGCAAGCATCAAACTGGCACCCAGTTAAAATCTGAGGCAGTGACACATGGGCCTCTTCCACCTCATGGACAAAGAGCCAGCGGCAGGTACTGAAGCAGCCCAGAGCACCGCTCGGCAGTGGCCAGATGCAGCCAAGCTCTGTCCCATTTCCAGGATATGGCATTCTTGTCCACAATAATAAGGCAATTTTCACTCTTGAAAATGATTCCTGGATATGTGTACGCAGTCATCCCCCCACCCCCATTTTGAACTGAGCATTTTTAAAATATGCTTTGTTTCTTCTTATACCAGTCTTGGGTTGGATCCCAACAACTTTTTTCCACTCAATCTGGCCCAGTCCCCCTGCTTATTTCAGCACCCCCCATCCCACATAATTTCCATCTTTTCAGGCTTCATGATCTCCAATATCATCTTTTCAGTCAAGAAAGATGGTTGGATCAAACCAGAGGTGGGATCCAACCAGTTCTCACCACTTCTCTAGAAGTGGTTACTAATTTTTTCTGACTGCCAAGAAGGGGTTACTAAAGCAACCTCCCTGCCCAATAGGGACTGGAGGTGCGTGTGTGCGGCGGCGCCACTGTTTGAATCCCACCACCATCGGAACCTGTTATTAAAATTTTTGGATCCCACCACTGGATCAAACCAGAGGTGGGATTCAGGGGGTTCCTAAGGTTCTGTAGAACTTGTTGTTAAAATTTAAAATATCACTTTTTTAATACTTGAAATATTTTTATTAAGTATTAATATTTTTAATACTTAAAATAAAAAGTGATATTAAAATATTTTTAATACTTTTTAACAGTCATTATTTGAATCCCACCACCATCGGAACCTGTTGTTAAAATTTTTGGATCCCACCACTGGATCAAACCCTTTTTCTATTTTAGTCATCTGTAAACTGACCAGTTCTCATATCTAGGGCAAGGAAAGATATTTTCAACCAAGACAAGATGCCTTTTGACTATGGAACCTTTCCCTTCTGTTTGTAGAATAGAATACAGTTATCCCTTCCACATTGTGATTTTTCCCCATTGCAGTGTTGATATATTGCAGGTCGGCATAAGAAATTAAATGGAATTGGGGTGGGGGGGAGGGGAGTTTTGCAGAAGTTGTGGATGACACGTGAAGGCCAGCAGAAGACACACACAAAAAGTTTAGGTAACTCAGAAATGCATAAAATGTATGTTTAGTATTGCATATTGTCAACATATTTTATTTTTAATACCATAAATATACACAATTTCTTTTTTAAAGTTAAAAGAAAAGAAAAGAAAAAGAAAAAATGCAGACTTTTTTTCTGGTATGAAAGGAAGACCAAAAGTTTTTACATGGATTTCCAGATTGCAAGGGGTGCTGAACCCCTAACCCCAATGATGTGGAAGGGATAGCTGTGTTCTAATTTCCAAACATATTCTGAACACAATGAACATATTCTCTGGGAAATCTGTGACTTCCCCCAGTTCTGTATAGTATCTCTTGATTTCTCCTGGGCACACACAGATTTCTCCTGGGAGATAACCCCTACCTTGTATAGCAAACAGCACCACATGAGGCCATTTTGTTTAGCATGTACAGCTGTTCTCTACTCAAGGGACCAAGGCAACCTCCCGAGCTCTGGAGGACCACTGGGGCTCAGATCCTTAACACTGTACAGACCAAGTTCTTTTCCCTGTCTCCTTTTGGCAGTACATCAATATTTTCACAAGTAGACTCTAGTGATTTTTCACAAAGAGGGCACCTATCCCTTGGCTATACTAAAACCTGGTGTTTTGAGTTAATATGATCAGGTAAATAGATATTGAGTAATAATGATCTCCTCGTCATACTACCTCATGTGTGTAGAGAGCTGGACTGATAGGTTTATGGTTCACCTTCTCCAGCATCAGCCTGTTGTTTTCTTAAGTCATTGGAATAGGTCCCACAAAACATCTCCACTTCTAGAAGAGCTCATTTTTGCCAATTTAATCCTCTCACTGAGGACCATCTTCTCACTCATGTTGTTCCTGGGGATGGGGGAGGAATACCATGATGAGAAGCCAAGGAAATCTTCCTTTACAAATAGAAAACCCTTGCAACAGTGGAGATTTATCACTAGACCCAAACCCTTGTTCTCATAAGACCTTAGCCATTTGCCTCCAATAAAGCTACAGACCACAGGCCAACATAATCTCTCATTAGGTGGCTGGGCTGACCCAAATGTTCATCCTCATTGGCTTTTTTACTTACAGTTTTGTTCACAGAGTGTTCTCAGTTTTGGGGCTAGCACAATGTTTCTCAGGTTGGCCCTTCTCCTATAGATCCCCACACCTCCATTTGCTTGGTACAGAGGAGGAGACCCTGATAAGTAAAAAATTCCTCCTTGGCTTCTCAACTCAGGGCTCCTTATGAGCAAGAGGAGGAGGAGGAGGAGGAGTGTGGATTTATATCCAGCCTTTCTTAACCAGAGTCTTGAAGCAACTCACAGACTCCTTCCCTTCCTCTCCCCACAACAGACACCTGAGAGAGCTTTGAGAGAACTGTGACTAGTCTAAGGTGGGGAATAAAACCTGGTTCTCTAGATGAGAATCCACCCATTCTTAACCACTATACCATGCTGGCTCTCCAGTGTTATGTCACTTCTGGTCAAGTTGGGTTTCCATCTGGCCGGTCCGGCAGAGACACTGGGTCAACACCCAGCATAAGTGGGAACCATGCCTGCCCATAGACCATTTGTCACTTAACACAGTGATTCCCAAAGTGGGCGCCACCGCCCCCTAGTGGGTGCTGCAGCAATCCAGGGGGGCGGTGATGGCCACAGGTAGAAACATTAATACATATATCTTTCTGTTTAATTGCTATTAAAAATTTTAAAACATTAATTTCCAGGGGGCGCTAAGTAATATTTTTTCTGGAAAGGGGGCGGTTGGCCAAATAAGTTTGGGAACCACTGACTTAACGCAAAGCCATTCCGTGGCATGTTTCTGAGCCCTTAGGCTGCAGTGTTAATGCATTTGCCTAGGAAGCAAGCCCCATCAAACTCAGTGGAGTTTATTATCTGGACAAACCTGCGTAGGCTCATGCTGTAAAGCTTTGTGTGAACAAAGTGAATTATATGGAGAATAACGTTAGGCTAGAGCGCATTAAGAGAGATGGCAGACGTATTGGTCAACGCACAGGAAAGCATGTCGTTGTTTATAGCACAGCTGTTGGAGGTGGCTGTGTTGGTATCTGCAGCACGTTGGTGTGCAGAGGGCAAAAATGAATCTTATTCCTCAGGAGAGCCCTGCATATGTCAAGTATATTGTCTCATTAAGCCAATCCATTTATCAACCCACTGAATGCCAATTAAATTGCACAGGATGGTGCAGGTATACGGTAGGCAGTTGGTGCTAAACTTTATTACAGCTGAGGTTTCCTGGCTCGGCACATTCGGGCAAAGCAAAATGGCAGAACCTTCCCCCCCCCCCCACCCCCCCGAAGCCAAATGGAATTGTCCTCAAAACAATCCCTTTCAAGAGGAGGGGAAAGGCTCTAGTCTTGTTGAAACGGAGTCAGAAATGTAATGTCCCTGTTCTTAGGGGCGCATTTCATTCTGATGAAGATGTCAAGGCCTGAATACGGGCCGTGCCAAATGTCTTTGCAGCGTGCAAATTAGATCAGTGTAATTTCATCAGGCCCGATCATTAGGGTTGTCTGCGGTTACGTGGCGAGCTTCACAGCTTCTGCTTGGGGTCTGGAGGCACAGCTGAGCTAATGTCGCCCTCCCCGGAAAAAGACAGACATTGATTTTATATTGTTCTCTCCATGCCAAGTTTCACGGGCGCTGCCAAGTCCATGACGCAAAGTCTCTGTGATCTTCGTGCCAGCCCTATAAACTGTAGAGTTCCATCCATGGAATATTCATCCACATTCTACAGAAGTAATTTTAAAAATGCTTTGGATGCATTCATACAGTATTAGATCATTTTATACCAGGAGAGCATTGAAGTTGGGAAGCACTCAATGATATAGCTCCCTGCCAGTAAAGATTATGGAGGAGAAAACGTTGGTCCAACACTCTTCCTTCACATCCAAGCGAGAACTCATCCAAGCATGCAAAAATTACATTTCAGCCTCTGTGGGATCGTCTAACAAAGCAGAGATCTGCAGCAGAAATTTACTAGAGAAGGTAAGACCTGATCAGCAACTTGTTTGGAAATGTTGAAAGGATTCCTAACCTGACCAGAATTGTTTCTGATGTTTGGGAGTACTTTCTGACCAAACAACCTGGAACCTTATAGGCTGATTTAAATTTCTTAGCCAGCAGAAGATGTGGGGAGAGGAAAGGCCGGGGCAGAAATATTTAAGAGTGACTGAACATCAGCAGACATGTCCATTAACAGGAATGCCTTCCAACTGGAAGGCATCCCCACTAATTAGGATAATCCTGACAAGAACCTTTAAAACTGTAGTTTGCATAAAGCCACCCTATTGGGCACATAGGAGATTTGAACTGGAGTTCAGTTGTTGTGTAGGCTCATAATCGTTGATATTGCTGGGGAGCCGGACTCAGAAAGCCAGCATGGTGTAATGGTTAAGAGCAGTGGGCTCCAATCTGGAGAATTCCACTACCACATCTACTGTGCAGCCACAAAGCTATTCGGCACACTCTCAAGTTGGGCCTCAGTGTACAAAGAACATCTGAAGTTCGTTTCTTGAGCGACTGTGACTTTTGAAAATAGTACGATAGTCTGCTGAGTGTGGTCGCTGAAAAGTGTTCAGCATCCATAATTCTCATAATTCTCACGCTCTAACTTTTCCTATTCATGCTCCACTCCTTTCCCTGCAGTTTATGGGGCTAGGGAAACATGAAGCATGATGATGTCATGTCACATGGTTCCCTTCTCTATGGCATTCCCAAGGAAAAAAGAAGGACAGACATGGGATTCGTGCTGCCAGTGGTAGTTCTACACCTCTTCTGAAGCAGTGCCACTGCTAGGAAGAGGAGTAATCATGTAGTTCCATCTTTAACCACCACACTATACTACTCTGCACCATGGAACCTATTTTTAATTGTATTGGTACCACTACGAAATATGAGGTTCAATATGGACTGTAGCTCAGTGGTATACTATTTGCTTGGCATGAAGAAAGCTCCAAGTTCAGTCTCAAAAATCTCCAGTTAAAGAATCTGGCAGTAGGTAATGTGGAAGATCAGCTTCCCGTCTGAGTAGATAATATTGACTTTGATGGACCCATAGGCTGATTCAGGGTTAGTTAGTTTCATGCATGTACACACAGTACACTTCTAACCACAGTAAAAAGAGAACTTAATTGTACTTTAAGGTGTTTTATAACATACACATGTACATATTTTGCCCAGGATTATTTACACAAACATTTACTTCATTCCAGGTATCTTTAACATTTGTAACGAGAGAGCTTGTATTTCAGATCAAACGATGCAAAGGAATCAATTCCTTCATCTGCTGCTTCCTTATCCTCCTGCACCTATTCCAACAATCGGGTTAATACCTAAGGCATTTCTTCAGGCATGTTGGGACCCAGATGCCAAACTCTGGAAGACTTCGGCAGTAACATCTGGGTGTTTGGTGATATCCATAGGCCGTTGTGCTCACAGATCTGAAATGCCTCTAGGCATGTCATATGGACAACTGCTTGTCAGATATCAGAGCCTCCATTGCTCATTTTGGGAATGTCTTTTCTCTGTTCACCTTTCATTAGAAAATGTATGTTTAGTCGATTAAGCACACATGGAATTATCTAGAAACACTTTGTTTATAATTTGAAAATATACCTATTCTTCATCCTGACCAAAAAGTTTGATTTTCTATCTTACTCTAGTATGTATGTGGAAGACTTTGCATACTCAGAAAGCACCATATACATTCTGATTATTACTATTATTTATACATATCCAGTGAGATCAAGAAGACTGTCAAGGTATGTAGTACTTGAGAAAAAGATTTAAAGAAGAAGAAGAGAAGGAGGAGGAGTTTGGATTTATACACACCCCTTCTCTCCTGTAAGGAGATTCAAGGAGTGGGGAAACAAATCCAATTTACCAGATAAGAGTCTTTCACTCATGTGGAGGAGTGGAGAATTGAACCCGGTTCTCCAGATTAGAATCCATCTGCTCTTAACCACCGCACCACACTGGCTCACCAGCCCAGGAGAATGGTGATTCGTGAATGCTCACATTGAAATAAATTGTGGCCTTTACACTGCTGCTGAATTTTTGTCTTAGTTTGAGGCAAAATTTAGGATACTTATTGACCTCAGTTTTACTAGGTTCCCTTATCTTTTTTCCCTCTTATAATTGGGTCTCTATCCCCTTGAACTTTGACAAGAATTATTTTTTTAATAGATTTTTATTGTATAGAATATTTATACATTTGTTACATTCAATATCTTCATTTCATCTATACATTTTTTCATTTTCCCCCCCTCCCCCCCTTTTCTATTGATTTTTTTATGCAAGCAGCAGGAGATTCATTGTTCTTATTCTCTTATTCCATAGTTCTTTGTTAAATCCGGCTTCTTCCATCCATGTTTCATACACTGTCCATAATTTCATAATGTCTTCCATCTTTTCTTCCCATAGTTTATTTTTTGTCAGTCTCTCAAAGATCTCTAACTGTATTTGTTCCCATATGTATTCCATCCATTTTGACACTGTCCATTTTTTATTATCTTTCCAGCCCAACGCCAACACTGCATGTGCTGCTCTAATCATTATTTTATACATTGGTCTTTGACCAGAATTATTGAAATATGTAAAATATCTTAGTCAGCACTGGCACTTGCCAAAATACACTCATTAAAATACTTCTGCAGGGATCATGCCGACTCCTGGAACCTCCATTATTCATAATGTGGAAAATCTCCAAAAGGCTGGTTTTATTTAGTAATTCCTTTTCAAGAGCATGTGATTTCACCAGGATCTTATTGTGTCAAATGTTATGTAATTCATATCCAAAAAATAACTATTTGTCCTTCCTCCTTTCTTATCCTTTCTTGCCTAGGAGCAGTAGTGGTGTAGTGGTTAAGAGCAGGTGCATTCTAATCTGGAGAAACCGGGTTTGATTCCCAGCTCTGTCGCTTGAGTTGTGGAGGCTTATCTGGGGAATTCAGATTAGCCTGTGCACTCCCACACATGCCAGCTGTGTGACCTTGGGTTAGTCACAGCTTTTCGGGGCTCTCTCAGCCCCACCGACCTCACAGGGTGTTTGTTGTGAGGAGGGAAGGGCAAGGAGATTGTAAGCCCCTTTGAGTCTCCTACAGGAGAGAAAGGGGGGATATAAATCCAAACTACTATTCCTCCTCCTCCTCCTCCTCCTCCTCCTCCTCCTCCTCCTCCTCCTCCTCCTCCTCTTCTTCTTCTTCTTCTTCTTCTTCTTCTTCTTCTTCTTCTTCTTCTTCTTCTTCTTCTTCTTCTTCTTCTTAGCATGTAAAAATCATAATTTCCCAGAAGTAAAATTGACCATTGAAATGTACCTATGAGATTTCGTCTACTACGGTTTTTTAAAAAGTGAAACCTGTTAAGTGTTTTATCTTGGTAATTCTGTCCATGGTGAATTACATTTTATAATCCTGAAAGTCTCTTAAGTGCTATGATTCTATAATAAAACTCCCATTCCCAATATAGAAGCTATCTGAGTAATTTCTTTATGATTTCATATACAGGCTGATGCCTAAACATTCAAGCACATGTCTCAAAAGGATTTATTTTATTTACTTCATCTGTTCCACCCTATTCCCCAATGGAGACCCAAATCAGTTTCAATCATTCTTCTCTCCTACATTTAATCCTTGAAACAACTCCGTGAGGTAAATTAGGCTCAGAGTGCATGACTGGTCACTTAGCAAACTGTGAGAGCAGAGTGGGGGATTCAAACCTCCCAACACTCTGACCACTGCAGACCTGTCCAACACTCTGACCACTGCAGCAGAAGACCAAATTATATCACTTTTAAACCACAGCCCAGCTCTTCTATATATATAAAAAGCTAACAGTGGGCGTTTTCCCACTTACCTTTTGCTGCGCGCAAGCAGCACGGGGTCCCCCGCACCTCCCCACTACAGGGGCGGCGACAACGCAGCCGCCCCGACGCTGCCGCTGTTGCGCCCCCTCAGCGCGCATCATTCCTGGCGCTCTTTGCAACGGCGCCTTTTGATGACCCTGCGCTCTGCGTAGGGAAGCTGGGGCGCGCGCCAGAAATGACACGCGCTGAGAGAAGCGCGCAGCAAAGCGGAGGTGAGGTCAGTGGGAAAACGCCCAGTGACTTTGTTAGTCATGCCCTAACTCCAAAACGGCTGGACGGATCGCACCCAGATTTTCACATGACGTTCCTCCCTGTTCTGGGCAGGTAATCGGACCTTCAAATCGCCAAAAGTCCATATCTGAGCCAGGTAAAATGTCTTTTCCTTGGCGCACCAGGCCATGGAGCTGGCTGTGTTTAACTGTCACCCTTAGAATGTTCGTGCAGCCTGTCTGTGGCCTGAGGGGTTGGTATGAGGGCTCAGAATGTTCGCGCAGATGGGCAGAGATGAGCAGTGAAAACAGTAAATAGGTAATACGACTGGAAGTGAAACACATACACACTTTGCCATGTGAGACGTCAGGTGGGGTTCCCCCCCTTCACACGCAGGTAACTTTCACTCTCTGTGCCTCACCCACTGCTACCGCACAATACACATCCAGCTCATCCTCACACATCTCACTCTGTCCTCCCTCACATCCAACCACCACTTACCCACTTCCTCACCCATATTCGCCACAGCTCTCTTTTACTAAAAGTGAGCTGGAATTTGCCTTTTTCTTCTAAGAAAATCCGCGGGGTGGGGGCTCCACTTCTTTTGCACGTGGCCCTTTAAGAACCCAGGGAGCTGGCCTCAATCTGAACGCCTCACCACCCTGCCTCTGCTGCCTGACTGGTATAGCCTCCTTGCCCCAGTTCTGCCTTACCCAAGCCAGGACTGTGCGTGTCAACCAGCCTCATGGGCATCAGGATTCGCACTCTGGACAGTTCCGTTGTGGAATGGAAAGGGTTACATTATACTAAAAAAAGACACCACCTTATAACAATGTGAATTGAAAAGAGAAAGAGGGATTCCATTTAACCACCCCAAAAGGCTATGCTGCGGATCACTGGACCTGCATGGACATCTGTGTGGGTTGCGGACTGTGATGAGAAGGACAATTGCCACAGCAACGCATGGCCGGGCCCCACTAGTTTGAAATATTTAGAAGCAACTGATTGTGATGGCAAAATTATTTTGCTGGTCACATGATTATTTCTCTATGTTGCAACTTTCAATGTCCTTATTCATGCCTAAATCACATTAACCTGGAAGATCTGGGATAAGGATTTTTTTTTAAAGGGGTTGGAGGGGGTTGACAGATTCAGGTTGTGGGTGTGGCAGGAAATTAGTGAAATTATTTCCCTAAGACAATTTCCTGGATCAAATCATCCTCTCCAGAGATGCTACTTCCCCAGTAGGAGAAAAGATACATAAATCCATGTGGTATTCTTATATTCCCCCTCCCCACATGGGGCAAATAACAACTGACAGTGGAAATTTGCATTGGGAAATGGCACAGGAGAAAGAGTTATCCTGCCCTGCCCCTGCCCCCAT
Source organism: Sphaerodactylus townsendi (assembly GCF_021028975.2). Lineage (NCBI taxonomy): Eukaryota > Metazoa > Chordata > Lepidosauria > Squamata > Sphaerodactylidae > Sphaerodactylus > Sphaerodactylus townsendi. The sequence goes on along the minus strand of NC_059426.1, from coordinate 23,334,905 downwards.
TATCATGCTTATAACCTGAATCCCCCCCATGAATGCTTTTCGTCTTAAAAAATATCCATGGCAGGGTTACCAGTTTCAAGATGGAGCCTGGAGTTCTCTCAGAATTACCACTCATTATTCCCTCTGGAGAAAATTGTAGCTTGCAGGGGGAGGGGGGAGTCAGTCAGTCAGTCAGTGCCTTTTATTAGCATAAAACAACAACATAATGTAAAATAATTAAGTATAAACCAACAGCAATAGTCAAAGTAAAACAGTAACTATCGTTTTAAAATGATAGCCAAAAAGGAAGCAACTGTACAAGTAACAGGAGGGAGGGGGGTCTCTATGGCATCACATCCCTGCTTGAGTTCCTTCCCCTCCCTAAACTCTGCCCTCCCCAGGCACTGCCCCCAAATCTCCAGGAATTTCCAAGACAGAGTTGGCATCCCAACATAAGAGGTCGGATCTCCCACAGCATGTGCAGTCTGCCCCATAGCATTCTGCTTGAGCTGATTCTATCCCCCGATACCTCCCCAAACAGCTGTCTTTTCTGAAACCCTGATGGCTCTATCTTATGTGATTATAGCCATGGGTTCAGATACCTTGTGTTGAAAAATAGAACAAGTCAACCAAAAAACAGGTCTATCGAAGGCTGCTTGCTACAACACTGGAGTGGTACTTCCAGTGGTGGGATCCAAAAATTTTAATAATGGGTTCTGATGGTGGTGGGATTCAAACAGTGGCGCCGCCCACAAACGCACCTCCAGTCCCTATTGGGCAGGGAGGTTGCTTTAGTAACCCCCTCTCAGCACTCAGAAAAAATTAGTAACCACTTCTAGAGAAATGGTGAGAACTGGTTGGATCCCACCTCTGGGTACTTCCATGCTCCAAAGAAAGTGTTCAGAAATTGTGTCCATGAACATCTACTTGCAGCTCAGACCAGTGGGCTAATCTCTCCATTTTTGAACAAGACCTCCATGTCTATCAAGGTAAACTTTTGGGCCTGCCTGAAGTTATAACATAGTTCAGCATAGGCACACAGCAGGTGTGATTGCTCTGACAAATGCAGCTGAAATCAAAGATGCCATTGTAGCCTTGATCTACGTAATGCCCTCTTTTTAATTAATGCCATCTGTAGAGCACAACGAACTAATTAGGCTCTGGGGCATTTGATGGAGGAGTTCTTGTGTGCCCCCTTTTTTGATGAGTCTTGAGCTGGCATGTATTCATCTTACAATTGCAATCCCAGGTCAAGTTACTCCATGCTAAGGCCATTCCTGTTAATATGTTTAGACCGGAGTAATTGTATCCTGGATTGCAGAATTAGGGTATCAGAAAGGTGAAACATGATCCAGAGCAAAATGAGAGCATAAATAAATGCTCCGAGCAAATGTTCAGACTGTACTGGCCCTCTGACTGATACAAAACAGAGCACCAAAGCAGGGCTGAAAACAGATCCCGCCCTGCCCTCCAAAAGGGAACACAGTGTAAGAAAATTGGGCCTTACAGGACAATAGCAATCCTTTATTAAAATGTACGGTAGCCTGTTTGTAATAAATTGTATCTGATTCTTTTATCTTCTCTTCCATTAATATTCAATCAATCAATCAATCAATAATGGTCTCCTGAGCTACCGGACCAATCCAGAGCAGGCCCCTGAATCGACTCCTGGATGCAGTGTGGGCCCACGTCAACAGATTTGCCCTCTTTGGGGCACTATGGTGGAGGGGCAAAAATATTAGTGGGCAGATGCTGTGACACTCCGGGATGCTGCATCAGTGCTCCTGTGCTGCAGTCGGCCCAGTCGGCACAGTGGGGGGGGGGGGGGGGAAGGCTTTCTCGGGGGCGGGGAGACAACTGTAGTTGGCTTCTCCTTAGGCTACTTCAGGTCTCTATTCTGGAGGTGGCACAGTGGTGCAGCGATGGAGCCATCCCTGGCCATGGTGGCCTCTGGATTGACTGTAAGCAACAGATGTCAAACCTACCTAAAGCTAATTCAATGAAATACTCGATTACATAATTTATCTTCTCTATGCGGAACTGTTATCCTTGTCTTGTCTTGTCTTGCTTCAAAATGTCAATTTTTTTCCCCACTATTGTGTTTTATGGCATTTTCAGGAGGTGCTTTCTAACAGTTTTGCTGCAGTGTGAAAGAATGCTTTAAGTTACAGTCAGTTTGTTGAGGTGCACAGCAGTTCTCGGGAGCGTGCAAGTTCCCAAAGTGAGCATAGATAAGTGTTGGGGGGAGGGGGTGATGTAGGGTAGGAGACCTCCTGCCAGCAATCCTCTCATCCCACCAACATTCAGAGAAATCAGGGAACTAAAATAAACAAAAAAAATCTTGTTGGGCTAATGGTGTAATGTCATTTCTGGGGGAAAATCCAGAAATGACAGCAGCAATTGGTGGAGGTGCTACCCTCCCGAGCTGAGCTGCAGCCCCCAGAAGGACTCATTCTCACTGTGCGG